>NW_027248620.1:0-67000 GCF_031021105.1 Erythrolamprus reginae | reverse complement strand
TGCCTCTCTTGCTAAGTCTCTCTTTTTCTCTTGCTATGTCTCTCTTTCTTTTTCTCTCTCTCTGTCTCTCTTGCTATGTCTCTCTTTCTCTCTCTCTTTCTCTATCTCTCTTTCTCTGCTTCTCTTGCTGTCTCTCTTATTTGCTCTGTCTCTCTTTCTCTGCCTCTCTTGCTATGTCTCTCTCTCTCTGCCTCTCTTATATGTCTCTCTTTCTTTCTCTCTCTCTCTCAGCTGACTGCAAGCGGGAGCCCTGACGGCGGCGGCTGGACGTGGTGCTGGACACCGTATATGCCAGGCCCGCAGCGCCAGCATGTACGACGTCCAGCAGCACGTCCAACCGCCACTGTCAGGGCTCCCGCGTGCAGTCAGCTGAGAGAGAGAGAGCGATCCCTCTCGCCGCCGCCATCTCCCCGCGACTGCCTGCGGCCGCTGCAACCGCCCCCCCCCGCTCCCATCGGACACTTGCCGTCGACGCCAGAGAAGCTCCAGCTGGGCGGGGCGCTGCCGGTACTTCCATGCTGGGGCTCCCGCTCGCAGCTGTCCCCCGCCTCCTGCTCGATGCCGCGGTTTTCGGCGCTCTCCTGCTGGGCCCCAAAGAAGGAAGGCGGGAAAAAGGTGCGAAGAATGGAGCTCTCCTTCTTCCTGCCTTCCTTCTTTGGGGCCCAGCAGGAGAGCGCCGAAAACTGCGGCATCGAGCAGGAGGCGGGGGACAGCTGCGAGCGGGAGCCCCAGGACGGAAGTACCGGCAGCGCCCCACCCAGCTGAAGCTTGGCGGCACACCTGGCCATGTCTCGCGGCACACACCGGTTGGGAAACGCTGGACTATTGTACAGACAATAGCTGATATTTCAGTACCATTAGAAGTTATTAAACAAACTGAACCAGAAGGCTAATTAATAGTTTTATTGGCACTTGGGGAGGCTTGTTAATAGTTAATTAATAAACAATGTATTATTTATTTATTTATTTATTGGATTTGTATGCCGCCCCTCTCCAGAGACTCGGGGCGGCTAACGGCGACAATAAAACAGTGTACAATAGTAATTTGGTATTGAGGATTAAAAATCAATTAATATAAAAACCAAACATACATACATACATACCATGCATAGAATTGTAAAGGCCTAGGGGGAAAGAGGATCTCAATTCCCCCATGCCTGGCGGCAGAGGTGGGTTTTAAGTTGTTTACGAAAGGCAAGGAGGGTGGGGGCAGTTCTAATCTCTGGAGGGAGTTGGTTCCAGAGGGCTGGGGCCACCACAGAGAAGGCTCTTCCCCTGGGTCCCGCCAGGCGACATTGCTTAGTTGACGGGACCCGGAGAAGATCCACTCTGTGGGACCTAACTGGTCGCTGGGATTCATGCAGCAGAAGGCGGTCCCTGAGGTAATCTGGTCCGGTGCCATGAAGGGCTTTATAGGTCATAACCAACACTTTGAATTGTGACCGGAAACTGATCGGCAACCAATGCAGACTGCTGAGTGTTGGTGTAACATGGGCATATTTGGGAAAGCCCATGATTGCTCTCGCAGCTGCATTCTGCACGATCTGAAGTTTCCGAACATTTTTCAAAGGTAGCCCCATGTAGAGAGTGTTACAGTAGTCAAGCCTCGAGGTGATGAGGGCATGAGTGACTGTGAGCAGTGACTCCCGGTCCAAGCAGGGTCGCAACTGGTGCACAAGGCGAACCTGGGCAAACGTCCCCCTCGCCACAGCTGAAAGATGTTTCTCTAATGTCAGCTGTGGATCGAGGAGGACGCCCAAATTGCGAACCTTCTCTGAGGGGGCCAGTGATTCTCCCCCCAGGGTAATGGATGGACAGATGGAGTTGTCCTTGGGAGGTAAGATCCACAGCCACTCCGTCTTGTCTGGGTTGAGTTTGAGCTTGTTGACACTCATCCAGGCCCTAACATCCTCCAGGCACCGGCCCATCACTTCCACTGCTTATACTATTGGTAATTATAGTTAGTAGGTTATAATTAATAACTTATACTCTAATAAATTGTAATTAGTAGCTTATACTCTAATAGATAATAAATTAAAAGTCAGCAGTTAATAAATTAATTCTATCACCTTAATTCTAAATTCATTAAAATCATTTACTATCAAATCTATAAATTATACTGTACTATACTTATACTGTAATTTCTCTTGTAAATTAAAAAAAGTATCTGTTGTTGTTTTCCAATAAATACATAAGAATAAGCAAAAAGGAGAAAGTTTTTATCTACTACAAAAGTCTCACTTCTTATTTGGGGAGAGCGGAGCCAGCTGCGGGGCTGAGTGGACAGTGTGGAGTGGAGCTCCGTGAAACACCACCACTTTTTAGAAGTTTGATTGGTCTCTTGGAGGTTGCAGATCCCATGGCAAGGAATCTGAAGAAAGGGGAGTCCTGCTAGCCAGTTTTGGGGCAGCGGCCCGATTAGCGGACCAGGAAAACCCTAGTCAAAGATTGAGCATCTATGAGATAGGAGTGTAATGGCAGCCTGACGTGCTCCCAGCTGGAGGACATTTGAGCAGTTAACTAGCAGGGGTGAACGTACTGGCAAGATCTAACTGAAAAATTTACCAGGATTTTTATTGCCTTTGGTATAAGAAATCGGCGGTGAGTTCCTTGGATACAGAGCCTTTGTGGTGTATTTATTTGCTAAAAGAGATCTATGAGGGAGAAGGGAGGAAGCTGTCATCTTTCCCCCCTCTGATAGCAGCAAGCCTATTTATGATTGGGAATTAAAAAAAACTTTCTAGCGATTTGCGATAGTATTAAGAAGATCGGGCTTTTCCCCAAAGGGAAAAAAACAACAAGTCATAGTGGAAGGTTAATAGGGATTATTTACTTTAGAAACCCATTGTTTACTTTAGATTGACTTTCCCTTTTGAATTCACGATATTTATGAATGCTTGCGGATACCATAGAGAAGACGTGCTAAATTGGATTTTTGTATAAGGAAATTGAGGGACAGGACGAGGCCTGTTTAAGACTTTGCACAAGAGGAAACAAACCGACAGAGACTCTTCTGGAACTTTTCCTCCATATTCATTTATTTTATTTATTTATTTATTTATTCTTTGTCCAATATACAATACATATGAAAGGGAATAGACATTAAGTGATATATAAAAGATAGGAAGTGAAGAGGAAGAGAAGTAGGTGGGAAGGAAAGAATATATATGATAAAATGGAAAGGAAAGACAATTGGACAGGGGACGAAAGGCACATCAGTGCACTTATATACGCCCCTTACTGGCCTCTTAGGAACCTGGAGAGGTCAATCGAGGAGAGTCTGAGGGAGAAATGTTGGGGGTTGGGGGTTGACACTATTGAGTCAGATAATGAGTTCCACGCTTCGACGACTCGATTGTTGAAGTCATATTTTTTACAGTCAAGTTTTCGTTTCTCTTTGTGATCTTTCATTGCCTACAGATTTGGAAGAAAGTAAATGAACTGCAAGAACTCAACAGAAAGTATTTAAGATTTAATAAGTAATTGATTAGGTAACTATTAAATGATTGATAAGCTGATAAACTATTTTGACCCTCTCTGCTTGATTTAAAGAATTTAATAATTAATTTAATTATACTGTATTAAATTTTTACCATCTATTGGACTGGAATGTAAACTTTGCAAACAAAAAGAAATGAATAAATTGTAAGAACTGACTACAACAACTTGATAGTAAACTTTGAATAATACAAACAAGTTTAAATAAGCTACTACTATGTGACTGATAACTTTTGATAGCTTTTGATTATTCTTCAACTTTTTCTTGTTGGCTTAATAACCTGATTTAATAATTATATTACTAAATAAGCATACTTATTTACTAATCTGATTTACTTTAAATATATTTATCACTGCTAGATTATTGTCTATACTTGATTCTCTCGATAACCTTTAAATAACTGAATATTCTGATTGTCAGATAACTGATTAACTGATTTGATCTGAAATAATTTATTAGATCTTTCTTGTCTTCCTTACCTTTATTTATAGTTTGACATATGATTAAGTTTTGCTTTTGAATTAGACTGCTTTGTTATTTAGACTGATATATAATAAGATTGATTTCTGGTTAACTTTGTTTAAAGCTTTCTTAACTCATTTGCAATAGATACAAACTTTAGAAGTGTATATAGAATATAAAGAGGCACACATGGAATTGCTAACCCACTAAGTGCACTCTCAAAATTCCCCCTTTAAAACAGTAAAAAGAAACCCCGACCTCCCCCTCTCCCTTCCCCTTTGTTAACTAAGAGAGGGAGAATAAATGAACAAACAAATTAGCTGAGAAGAAACAATACCAATTTTACAGTCCAGTTCTTATTTTTTCTTCTGGTGTGTAACTCTGGGCTCCGTTTCTTCTTCTTTCTTTTCTTTTTCCTGAAGGGCAGCCAACTCCTTTTGCAAAGCCACAATTTTTTCGTCTTTCTCACGTTGCTCTATGGTACGGGGGGTTCAGTTGTAAATAAGTCCCAAATCAATTATTCAGTTCCTTTCTCCCCCCTCCGCTCCGGTTACTTCAATTGCTGACGTTGCATGCTGATCCAAATCCGAATCGATCCCCAGCTGCTGCAGCATATTTTTCCCCTCCTCCAACGATCTTGCTTGGAAAACTTTTGTGCCTTTAAAAACCATGATCATAGCCGCGTGTTTCCAGCTGAAGCGAACTCTATTTTGAAACAAAAGATTCGCAATCGGTCTCATCTGGTTCCTGATCTGCAGTGTCTGAGCGGAGAGATCTTTTAAAACACGTATCGGAGTGCCTTTTTGATTAAGATTTGAGATTTGCTTCAATCTTCTATAAACCTCAGCAGCCCTCCTTTCCGAAACAAATTTTATAATAATGTCTCTCTGGTTGCCTGGATTCCGAGGGCCAAAAACTCAATGACCTCGTTCCAAATCATTTAAATCAACTTTGATCTTATTTTGCTGAAGCCACAGATGGATTGCTTGAATTAATCTTGCCTAAATCCTCTGAAACGTAAGTTAGACCTTCTTTGTCTGTCCTCCAAATTGTTAATATGGAGCTTATGTTGATTTTCCCCCTCCTCCAATTTCATGACCCTCGCATCCTGGGTTTTGAACTGATCTTTTAACTCCTTCACTCCTGTAGTAACTCCAGCTATAGCCATTTGCATTTCTTTAAGTTGCTGTCCCATATTTACAAATGCCTTTAGAAGTGAGTCCATTATTTTCCCCAGGTCAGGAGTGCCCGCCATTTTTCCTTTGTTCTCTTTTTTTTACTCACAATTTGAAGCGATAGCTTTCTAGTTTGTTGCTTCTCTTTAAAGATGTTCCCAGCACATTTTTAGAATCACATTTTAATTCTCTTCCTCTCAGTCCACTTTTTGCCTAGTTTGAGAGGGGTTGTCAGGGGTTAATATTTACTTTTCTAATTCACATCTGAAGAGCGTCCTGTGGAGGCGTCTAACCCTGTCGACACATGCGCAAAATCCCCGTGCTGCGTTATGGCTTCAGGTTCACCATGCTGTGAACAGCAATAACGGGCACTTTTGCTCCCGATCGGGAGGGTTTCATTCACCCCAGTGGGAGAGTGCCTTCTGGCTGCAGGTCCCCAGTTAGTCCCTTTTTGCCCATGAATCCTACAGCCTGTCAATGTCTAGAAGGATTTTTGTTAATAAAAGAAAAAGCAGAATCAGGAGACAGAGATTGCCCCCCCCACAGCTGCTACACCCCACATCACCAGTGGAAGTACCTTCTAATAGAAGTCCCTCTATTATAAGGCTGCCTCCCTAACCAGGATCAAAGACTGGATTAACTTATCGAATAAAAGACTACTAACCATAGAAGGTCAGGATTTACAGGAGGGATGGCATGCACATCTATGGAGGGATAGCACCAAAAATAAAACAAACTTTACAGAACACTTGGTCAGAAATTCATTAATTATGGCAAGAAATTAAAAGGAAAAACTACCCAAAAATTCTGAAATGGCTTTCAATGATGGAAGCAATAATTTATCCTAATCTCATAGGCCCAACTAAAACACTAAAATACAGTGATATTCTAGACCCAGCAGGAGAACTAAAAACCATAGAAGAATTGGAAAAACAAAACATAAGAGTTGATTGGTGGCCATATACCCAAATAAAATCTAGATACAAAAAAGACAGAGAAGGGACAGGCAGAGATATGAACATACAACAATTAGATAAAATTCTGAAAAGCCCCTATGAGAAAATGATCTCAAAATTACACAAACACTTATTGGAATTAGATAAAACAGAAGAAATAGTAAAGGAAGCCACGATAGCCTGGGTGAAAAATGTCAAGCATAACATACACGTAGCTTACTGGGAGAAGACTTGGAATATAAATTGTAAGATTGCAAAATCAGTGACATCCAAAGAAAAGTATTATAAAATGTTTTACAGATGATACCTAGCCCCATCTAGATTGGCAAAAAATTATTCAAATTCCAATCTGGACTGTTGGAAATGTAAAAAAGTGTTAGACATCTTCTTTCATCTCTGGTGGACATGTCTCAAAGCGAAGGGTTTCTGGAAAATAACCACCAGCCAACACGGGTTCGTCAGAAACAAATCATGCCAAACCAACCTCATTTCATTCTTCGACACTGTGACCAAGTCAATTGACCAGAGAAATGCAATGGACATAATATACCTAGACTTTAGCAAAGCATTTGGCAAGGTGGATCACAACCTTCTACTCTCCAAAGTAAAGAGGTCGACTCCTAGGTTTCTCCCTTGTGGGGTGCCTCAGGGGTCGGTCCTCTCCCCCCTGCTATTCAACATGAAACCGCTGGGCGAGATCATCCAAGGACATGGGGTGAGGTATCATCAATATGCGGATGATACCCAGCTTTACATCTCCACCCCATGCCCAGTCAACGAAGCGGTGGAAGTGATGTGCCGGTGCCTGGAGGCTGTTGGGGCCTGGATGGGTGTCAACAGACTCAAGCTCAACCCGGATAAGACGGAGTGGCTGTGGGTTCTGCCTCCCAAGGACAATCCCATCTGTCCGTCCATCACCCTGGGGGGGGAATTGTTGACCCCCTCAGAGAGGGTCCGCAACTTGGGCGTCCTCCTCGATCCACAGCTCACATTAGAACAACATCTTTCAGCTGTGGCGAGGGGGGCGTTTGCCCAGGTTCGCCTGGTGCACCAGTTGCGGCCCTATCTGGACCGGGACTCATTGCTCACAGTCACTCATGCCCTCATCACCTCGAGGTTCGACTACTGTAATGCTCTCTACATGGGGCTACCTTTGAAAAGTGTTCGGAAACTTCAGATCGTGCAAAATGCAGCTGCGAGAGCAGTCATGGGCCTACCTAGGTATGCCCATGTTTCACCATCACTCCGCAGTCTGCATTGGCTGCCGATCAATTTCCGGTCACAATTCAAAGTGTTGGTTATGACCTTTAAAGCCCTTCATGGCATTGGACCAGAATATCTCCGAGACCGCCTCCTGCCGCACGAATCCCAGCGACCGATTAGGTCCCACAGAGTGGGCCTTCTCCGGGTCCCGTCAACTAAACAATGTCGGTTGGCGGGCCCCAGGGGAAGAGCCTTCTCTGTGGCGGCCCCGGCCCTCTGGAACCAACTCCCCCCGGAGATTAGAACTGCCCCTACTCTTCCTGCCTTCCGTAAACTCCTTAAAACCCACCTTTGCCGTCAGGCATGGGGGAACTGAAACATCTCCCCCTGGGCACGTTTAATTTATGCATGGTATGTCTGTGTGTATGACTGTTAGTATATGGGTTTTTTAAATATTTAAATATTTTAAATTTGTCTGATTGCTTATGATTTGTTTTTACATGTTGTGAGCCGCCCCGAGTCTTCGGAGAGGGGCGGCATACAAATCTAAGTAATAAATAAAATAAATAAATAAAGAAGACAGTAACACAACAAGATGGATTGAAAACTGGCTGACCAATCGCACCCAGCAAGTAGCCCTCAATGGGACTAAGTCCACATGGATAGAAGTAGGCAGTGGGGTACCACAGGGATCAGTCCTAGACCCAGTAATCTTTAACATATTTATCAACGACCTAGACGAGGGAATAGAGGGGGGATTTTTCTTTCCCCCCCTTTCCTGCTGTTAATTCCAAATTAAAATCTCCTGCAAGGATCACTATGCCTTCTGCAAAGTTGTCTAACTTACGTTTTACATTTATTATGAATTGCTTTGTATTTACATTTGGAGCATAAATTACTGCTAAGGTTATCACCTTATTATTTATTTTCCCCTTAATGAATAACATTCTACCATCTTTATCACTTTTAATATGGGTTAACTCAAAAGAAACTCTTTGATGAATAAGTATTGCAACTCCTCTGCTTTTTGTATTCCCCCGAGACTCATAAATCCATTTCTAATCACTATTATTAACTAATTTATCTGATCTTTTCCTTCCTTTGTGAGTTTCTGATAAAAACAAAAATTCAACTCTACTATCCCTGGCCAACTTCATAATTCTAAAACGTTTTTTTGCAATGCCATTTCGTTCACGTTTAGTGACATTAAAATCCTTTCACCCATTATACATACTTTTAAGTGTGTTTCCCCCTCCTGCAAAACAGAGCCTAGTGGAAAAATCTTTGTTAATTATCTTAAACCCCCGCACCCTAGTGCCCCTTCCCCTGCACCCCCCCCCAAGGGGGAGTCAACAAAAAAAACCCATTGATCCGAAGAGGCACCCATGGATTTGCTAATCCACTAAAGAGGCTCCCAACATTTCCCCTTTAAGAACAGTAAAGAAACCCTCCCTCCTTCCCTCTTTATCCCCTGTTAATTAGAAGAGAATACACAAAGAAGGAAATCAACTGAGAACAATAATACCACTTTAACAATTCAGTTCTTATTTCTTCTTTTGATGCGTGGTTCTGGGTTCTTCTTTCTTCTCTTTCTCCTGGAGTAATGCCAACTCCTTTTGTAAAGCCGCGATCTTTTCATTTTTTTCTCGGTTCACGATGCAGATTGGTTCAGCTGTAAACAAGTCCTGAATCAAATCTTCAGTTTCTCTCCCCCCTTCCGCTGCGAATATCTCCTTCGCTGACGATGCCTGTTGATTTAAATCCGAATCAATCCCCAGCTGCTGAAGCATTTTCTTCCCCTCCTCCAAAGATCTTGCTTGAAAGACTTTTGAATCTTTAAAAACCATTATTGTCGCTGGGTATTTCCAGGTAAAGCGAACTCCACTTTGGAATAGAAGATTCACAATAGGTCTCAATTGGTTTCTTGCCTGCAATGTCTGAGCCGATAGATCCTTTAAAACGCGTATCGGAGTACCTTTATAATGTAGATTTGAAGTTTGCTTCAATTCTCTGTAGATCTCAGCAGCCCTCCTTTCCGAGATGAATCTCACAATGATATCTCTCTGGTTGCCTGGATTCCGAGGGCCAAAAACCCAATGAGCTCTTTCAAATTCATTTAAATCAACTTTGATCTTATTTTCGTGAAGCCACTGATGGACCGCTTGAATAAGTATTTTGCTTTCAGCAAAGTCTTGTTTAAATCCTCTTAAACATAAGTTAGGTGTTCTTTGTCTGTCTTCCAGATTGTTTATACGTAGCTCATGACGGCTTTTTCCCTCCTCCAATTTCACAATCCTCCCATCCTGCAATTTAGACTGGTCTTTTAACTCCTTAACTCCCACACTCACTGCAGCCATAGTTCCCTCTAAGCTGAGCAGTGAGCAATCGCTCACTTAAAAATCATCATCAACTCAGAGTTTTCCAAACCTGCCCAGAAGCCGAGAGGGAAAGAGTGAGAGGGAAGGAGAGAGAGAGGAAGAGAGGAAGAGAGAGAAACAGATAGAAAAAAGAGAGGAAGGAAAAGAGAAAGAAAAAGAATGGGAGTAAGGAAGAGAGAAAGAAAATCAAAATCTAGTTTGAAACTAGCTCAACTATTTAAGTGGCATTTTGATATTGATAGAGTTGCCCTATTATGAGCTCACTGTTATAGACACACAGTACAGTATTTTATTTTGAAATTCTCTGAGACAAAACAGGGTGGGTTTTTTATTTATTTGTTTGTTTGTTTATTTATTTATTTATTTAATATTTCTGTGCCGCCCAGTCCCAAAGGGACTGCCGCTCAGACACTATACTTTTCTGCCCACCCCGCAAAAAAATTAGAGGGAACATTGACTGCAGCTATAGCCATTTGCATCTCTTTAAGTTGTCCCATATTTGCAAATGCAGTTAGAAGTGAATCCATTCCCCCCCCCAAAATCAGGAGTAGTTGCCATTTTCTCTTTGTTCTCTTTTTTTTTTACTCACAGTTTAAAACGATAACTTGCTTCTCTTTTAAGATGATTCAAATACGTTTTCCAAAGCTCAGTTTGATTCTCTTCCTCTCAATCCACTTTTCACCAAGTCTAAGAGGGTTATCAGGGGTTAATATTTACTTTTCTAATCCACACTTAGGAGCCTCCTGTAGAAGCATCTATCTCAGTCGACGCATGCGCAAATCCCGTCAACAAAATGAAGTTCAATGTAGAAAAAAGTAAAATCCTGCACCTAGGCAAAAAAACCCCCAAAACATGCATACAAACTAGGCGAAACCACACTCACCATAAGTGACTGTGAAAGGGATCTTGGAGTCTTGGTGGATAACCAGCTAAACATGGGCCAGCAATGTTCAGCAGCGTCTAAAAAAGCCAACACAATCCTAAGCTGCATGAACAGGGGGATACACTCCAAGACCAGAGAGATAATAATACCACTCAATAAGGCCCTGGTCAGACCGCACCTGGAGTATTGCATCCAGTTCTGGTCACCACATTTCAAAAGAGATATAGAGACTCTGGAAAGGGTGCAGAAAAGAGCAACTAAAATGATAAAGGGACTAGAGACCAGGCCATACAAGGAAAGGTTGCTGGAACTGGGCATGGATAGTGTAGTAAAAAGAAGGGCTAGGGGGGACATGATAACTGTATGCAGGTACTTAAGGGGTTGCCATGGAGGGGAGGGGGTCACACTATTTTCCAGGGCACCAGAAGGCCGGACGAGGAACAATGGTTGGAAGCTGACCAAGGAAAGATTCAACCTGGAGATAAGGAAGAACTTCTTGACGGTGAGAGTGATCAACCAGTGGAATGGCCTGCCAGTGGAGGTTGTCAACTCCCCAACTTTGGACATTTTCAAGAGGAGATTGGACTGCCATTTGGCTGGGGTGCTGTAGGATTTCCTGCTTAAGCAGGGGGTTGGACTCGATGACTTGTAAGGTCCCTTTCAACTCTAATAATAAATAAATAAAAATGATACATAGATGGCTACAGGAGATAATAGGCAAGGAAATAAAATTTACCCCTGAAAGCATGTTGTAGGGAATTTGAAAGAAACAATATCCTAAAAAAATTCAATACTTAATAATTCACATAATAACAACTGCAAGGATATGCTACGCATGATACTGGAAAAATAATGCAATACCACTTCAAAACCTAATCATAGACAAAATTTACAGGTGTGCATAAATGGACTGGCTGACAATGGAGATCAAGGGATTAAACAATTCAGAATATCATAAAACTTGGAATAAATGGTATAATTGGAGAGAAAGTAAAATTAATATTATGTGATATAATGTGAAAGGATGCATGAAGAATAGAATTAAGTAAACACAAAAGAATGTATATTATAAAGTAGACATAATGTAAGAGATAAGTTATAGATATGTGTAAAATTATTGTGATGTTTTAAAATGAATTTAAAAAATATTTAAAAAAATTAATAAAAGCCATTTAAAACTACATTCATTTTGCCTTAGAGTCAGAGATGGGTTCCTACCATATCTATAGAACTGATAGTAACTTTACGACCTGGGTTGCTGGAACTGGCAGCGACCCAGGCCTGCCATGCCCCTGAGCCAGCTCTTTTGGCAGTGCCACAGGAGCTCTCATCTTGTTCTTTGCTTCTGCACATGTGCAGAAACTTTTTTAGTATTGTACATGCTTGTGCATGCATGCAAAGCATGTGGCACATCCCTGAGTGAACCAGCTCTGAACCAACTCTGCTTATAGTGTAAGCTACAAACCTCATGCTAAATTCCCCCCCCCCAAAAAAAAGGAAGAGAAAGGGAAACCCATTTAATTATTGTGCACCTTACTGAATAAAGAATTCAAAAGAATGGTTTTACTTTTTATTGCTTTGATACACTTTTTATTTCAGATATACTTTATAACATGATTCATAAGTTAGCAGAATATTTTAAAATAGCTTTTAATTTGATATCTATACTGAATAATGAGGATGAGATAAAAGAGATATTAAAGCTTTAATAACTATCCAATATAAGGAAAAACAAATATTGGTAGTGCTTCTGATCTTCTGAAAAAAATGTTTTCATTAAGGCAAGCCTCTCATTGTTTAAAAAATCTACAACATTAACCATGGCACTATTTTTAAAGGGACTTTAAGTACTAAATATACATTTTGGAAGAGAAGAACAAATACAGATAGAACTGTAATGTGACAAAATTAGGAATCGTAAGCTGTAACTGAAATGCTCATATAACAATGATAAGTCTTTGAAATAATTTAGTAAATAATACATTGATTAAAATATATTTAAGCCCTAGGTGGCTTGGGACCAGATTATTTATGAGACCATCTTCTGTCTCACATGTCCCAGCACTTGGTCAGATCCCACAGAGTTGGTCTCCTCCGGGTCCCGTCAGCCAAGCAGTGTCAGCAGGCAGGGCTGCAGGGAAGAGCATTCTCTGTGGTAGCTCTAGTCCTCTGGAATCAACCCCTCCCCTCAAAGATTCACAGTGTCTCCACCCTCCTGGCCTTTCAAAAAGCTTTAAAAACACAGCTGTGCCAGCAAGCCTGGAGCCGTTGAGCATTATATTCTGCTCCAGCCAATAGCTTGAACGATGTACAAATATACATTGGGGTTTTAAAATTGTATTTTTACCATTGTACTTTTATTGCTGTATACCGCCCTAAGTCCACTTGGAGAAGGGCGGCCTATAAATTTAATTAAATAAATAAAATAAATAAATTTGAAAGAAGAAACCTTTTTAAAAAACTAATCTTATGGAAATAGTCTATAGTAGCAAAATGACAACAATAACAACAAAACTACTAGAAACCATATTGAGTTCTCTTAAATCTTTCATCATTATTTGATGAATTTTCTTGAATTTTTGAGTGAAAACAGAATTTTATAAATTTATTTTATAAATTTTATAAATATGATAATAAATGCCATGTCCTACCTATTATTAATGGTGGCCCATGCATCATTAATATTATTGGTCATTATTTGTACTTTTCTAGTGTCATCAGTTGAGTAATCCCGAAGAAGTTTAAGGGCCAAATCATTTGCTACATCCAGATTTATATGCCATTTCTGTAGCTCTTTTACAAATTGCTGGAAAGAGAAAAAAATATGAACACTATTTCAGAAAGGCTTCAGCAAATTACACAGACTGAAAATATATACAAAGCAATTTAAATACTCATAATAGAAACATATACAGGTAGACCTTGATTTATAGCCACAATTAGGACCAATATTTCTATTGCTAAGTCAGGTGCTGCTAACTGAATCATCTTCAACTTTACAGCCTTTTTGAGCAATTGTCCAGTAAATCTCTATGATCCATAAACAAATCACATTTTCATTAAGCTAATCTAACGTCACCATTCACTTTGCTTTTTGGAAGCTAGCTGGGAAGGTCACATATAGTGATTACTGTATTTTTCGGAATCTGCTTACCAGGTATTCATCTGGCTAGCATCCTTAGTCTGGTCAGCTTCAGCACATTATCTTATCGCCTGGTTAAGGACTTTAAAAAAAATATTATTCTGAGAAACTAACAATGCAAGCCAATAAGAGCTGGGAACATCATTAGCACCTGGAAAGAAACAGTCTGAGCAAGTAGAGCAATGGAAAAAACCCTGCAAATACTTAGGGCTTGGAAAACATTCTTCATAGCAGAGAGTAACAATGAAAGAGCTGGGAACATCATTAACACCTGGTTAGGGCTGGAAAGAAACATCTGGAGTGAGTAAAGCAATGAAAAAAACCCCTACAAAGACAGAGTTTGGAATACAGTGATCCCTCGAGTATCGCGAGGGTTACGTTCCAAGACCCCTCGCGATACTCGATTTTTCGCGATATAGTGGTGCGGAAGTAAAAACACCATCTGCGCATGCGTGCCCTCGCGCATGTGCAGATGGTGTTTTTCACTTCCGCACTTGGGAAGACCCCCGACCAACAGCTGAGGACCCGCCTGCCCGCCGCCGCGCCGCTCGTGCCGGGAACCAAACAGCCTGAGTTGCTCCCGGATTCTCCTCCGACCTGCCCTCAACTTACCTTCCAGCTGATGCTTCGATCCTTGGAAGAGGCCAGAGCGCCTTTCTGCACCACACTCTCCGCTTCGGTTCCTTTCCGGAAGATGGAAGTTTCTCTCCTTCCATCCTTTCTAGCAATACAATACTCGATGGTTTTAACCATCCTTTCTAGCAATACAATACTGTACTCGATGGTTTTAACCATCAAGTATTGTATTGCTAGAAAGGATGGAAGGAGAGAAACTTCCATCTTCCGGAAAGGAACCGAAGCGGAGAGTGTGGTGCAGAAAGGCGCTCTGGCCTCTTCCAAGGATCGAAGCATCAGCTGGAAGGTAAGTTGAGGGCAGGTCGGAGGAGAATCCGGGAGCAACTCAGGCTGTTTGGTTCCCGGCACGAGCGGCGCGGCGGCCGCGTTCCTCATGCCGCCGTTGCTGGCGCGGGCGCCACTTGCGAGGCCGCTGCGTTGCTCCCGTTTATGCGGCCGCCGCGCCGCCGTTGCTAGCGCGGCCGCCGCTTGTGAGGCCGCCGTGTTGCTCCTGTTTGTGCGGCCGCCGCGCCGCCGTTGCTGGCGTGGCCGCCGCTTGTGAGGCCGCCGCGTTGCTCCCGTTTGTGCGGCCGCCGCGCTGCTGTTGCTGGCGTGGCCGCCGCTTGTGAGGCCGCCGCGTTGCTCCCGTTTGTGCGGCCGCCGCGCTGCTCCCGTTTGTGCGGCCGCCGCGCCGCCGTTGCTGGCGCGGCCGCCGCTTGTGAGGCCGCCGCGTTGCTCCCATTTGTGCGGCCGCCGCGCCGCCATTGCTGGCGTGGCCGCCGCTTGTGAGGCCGCCGCGTTGCTCCCGTTTGTGCGGCCGCCGCGCCGCTGTTGCTGGCGTGGCCGCCGCTTGTGAGGCCGCCGCGTTGCTCCCGTTTGTGCGGCCGCCGCGCTGCTCCCGTTTGTGCGGCCGCCGCGCCGCCGTTGCTGGCGCGGCCGCCGCTTGTGAGGCCGCCGCGTTGCTCCCATTTGTGCGGCCGCCGCGCCGCCATTGCTGGCGTGGCCGCCGCTTGTGAGGCCGCCGCGTTGCTCCCATTTGTCCGGACGCCGCGCCGCCGTTGCTGGCGCGGCCGCCGCTTGTGAGGCCACCGCGTTGCTCCCCTTTGTCCGGATGCCGCGCCGCCGTTGCTGGCGCGGCCGCCGCTTGTGAGGCCGCCGCGTTGCTCCCGTTTGTGCGGCCGCCACGCTGCTCCCGTTTGTGCGGCCGCCGCGCCGCCGTTGCTGGCGCGGCCGCCGCTTGTGAGGCCACCGCGTTGCTCCCATTTGTGCGGCCGCCGCGCCGCCATTGCTGGCGTGGCCGCCGCTTGTGAGGCCACCGCGTTGCTCCCCTTTGTCCGGATGCCGCGCCGCTGTTGCTGGCGTGGCCGCCGCTTGTGAGGCCGCCGCGTTGCTCCCGTTTGTGCGGCCGCCGCGCTGCTCCCGTTTGTGCGGCCGCCGCGCTGCTCCCGTTGCTGGCGCGGCCGCCGCTTGTGAGGCCGCCGCGTTGCTCCCATTTGTGCGGCCGCCGCGCCGCCATTGCTGGCGTGGCCGCCGCTTGTGAGGCCGCCGCGTTGCTCCCATTTGTCCGGACGCCGCGCCGCCGTTGCTGGCGCGGCCGCCGCTTGTGAGGCCACCGCGTTGCTCCCCTTTGTCCGGATGCCGCGCTGCCGTTGCTGGCGCGGCCGCCGCTTGTGAGGCCGCCGCGTTGTTCCCCTTTGTCCGGACGCCGCGGCGCCGTTGCTGGTGCGGCCGCTGCTTGTGAGGCCGCCGCGTTGCTCCCGTTTGTCCGGCCGCCGCGCCACCGTTGCTGGCGCGGCCGCCGCTTGTGTGGCCGCCGCATTGCTCCCGTTTGTCCGGCCGCCGCTTGTCCGCGCGCCCGCCCTTCGCCTGCCCACGCCGTTGCTCGCGGAAGCAGCGCTGGGGTTTCCCCGCCGCCCACGCAAAGGGGAAACCCCGGCAAGAGGGGGAAGACCCAGGGAAGCCGCCCAGCAGCTGATCTGCCCGGCGGGGAAGCAAACTCCACCATCTACGCATGCGTGGCCATAGGGGAAAAAAAGGGCGCACATGCGCAGATGGTGTTGTTTACTTCCGGGTTGAAAAATCGCGATATAGCGTTTCGCAATAATCGAGATCGCGAAACTCGAGGGATCACTGTACATTCTTCTTCTCAGAGAGTTACAATGAAAGAGATTACAAGCCAGTAAAAGCTGGGATCATTGTTAGCACCTTATTAGGGCTGGAAAGAAACTTCTTCAGAGCAAGTTAGAGTAATGGAAAAAAAACCCGCAAAGACTTAGGGCTTAGAAAACATTCTTCACAGAAAGAAACAATGAAATAGCTTGCAAGCCAGTAAGAGCTGGAAACAACATTAGCACCTGGTTAGGACTGGAAAGAAACTTACTCAGAGCAAGTTAGAGTAATGAAAAAAAAAACCTGCAAAGATTTAGGGCTTGGAAAACATTATTCGCCGAGAGAAACAATGAAAGAGCCTGCAAGGTAAGAGCTGGGAAGATTGTTAGCAGCTAGTTAGGGCTGTGGGAGTGGAGAGAAGCTACATTCAGAGTATTCATCACATGTCTGCAGGAATGCTTCGATTTTCATAAGTGCAATGATCTGTTGCAAGTCACTTTTATCAGACTGTTGCTACTTGGAAAAGTCACTAAAGTTGAAGATTGTAATCTTTTTCAGATATAAACGTCTGAAACATTTCATCTTGTTAGTCTAGTGCTTACTATGCTATGCAAATTTATTAGGTAAGTCACCTTTTTCATTCAGTTAATAGTTTATATTGGGTTTTTTGGGGGGGGGAATTCAATAAAATATTTTAAGTACTCTCAAATAAGATCAATATGATAGGATTGCAAAAGCCCATCTATTTGAAAGTAGACGTTCTTTTTAATGATTCTTTAACTATTTTTCTGTAACATCAAAACTTTCTTCTTCTTCTTTAGTAATGCAGGTCTGCAAATGTGTGTAGATGATTTTTCCATAACTCCATCAAACTTCTAGGTTCTGAGATTCACTCACACAAAATTATTCCAGAGTCCCTTTTTTAATTTATGGGTTTTTTTCTTCAAGATATATACGTGCTCAGTGAACAGTACATTGTCTGGGTTAATTCGCTTTATACAAAATACTAGTAACAATAATCATATTATTTAGGTATACATAGTAATAATTTTTCAACTTCTAAGATTTACGTATACATTGTAGGTAAAATGTATTATATTTTGTAGCAGTATGCATAGCAATGTTTTCCCAATTTCTATTTTCCACCTCTTATGTCTAACTCCTAATATAATTTCCATATTAAACAGTATTATCCTGGGGATTTGAAAGGACAGATCAAGAGTGAGCTGGAACAAGTAGAGCCAAAGATGCTGGCTGATGGAAGCAGCCAATGCTGAGGCTGGAGTTTTGGGGACAGCTACTTCCACCTCACTGAGAACACTTTAGAATTTTATTAACATGCCACCTACCCTCTGGCAGAGCTTTAAAACTGGGGGTGATTGTTGTTTTGGAACCAGGAAGCAAATGACTTACTGATTGCAGCTACTCCCACTATGAACTTTAAAGACCTAAGAAGGGGGGAAGACAGGAGCTGATGGAAAAGAGAACAATTAGGGGCATATGTCAACTTTTTAAGCCCTCCCCAAAGGATTGAGGCTGTAATCATTCTGTGGACACTGCAATATTTTTACATTTTAATAAGTATTGTTTTAATATTGTTTTAACATATGTTAACCTTGCTTTTAATAATTGGTGATCTTAATGTTCTAATGTTTTTAGTGGGGATGGGGGGTAAACGGGAGAGCATGTAATATGGTCAAATGGATGAGTGGGGTGTATCTGAGGGATGGATGGGTGGGAATGGATGACTGCGAATTATGAGATGAATGAGTGGAATAGAAGGGTCAACCTGTCAAACGATGCAGAGATGAGGAGGATGGGGGGACCCATCTCTGAGGTGGCAGAGGGCCAGAATATTCTGGTCTTGTTGGGGAAAGGCAGATATGGCAGGAGACATAGGTAGGCCGCTCTTGGGAAACAAGAGCTTGCTGCTTAAAGGTGATTCCTTATTTCGGACCGATGAGCTCAACCCAGGGTACTGGTGACAGATGAAATCTGGACCCTGGGCTCAGGCTGCTGCTGTTCAATGCCAGGTCAGTTGTAAATAAAATCCCCCTCATCCAGGATTTACTTCTGGATGAGGAGGCCAACCTGGCATATGTGACTGAGACCTGGATGGGCCTAGAGGGAGGAATTCCTATCTCTGAAATGTGCCTAGTTGGGTTTCAGGTGTGGCACCAGCTGCAACCCTAGGAAGGGGGGTGGGGTGGAGAGGGTATTATAGCCAAGGAGGCTATCGGCCTACACAGGCTTGCTGCTCCTGAAATTGCGGGTTGTGAGTCGCTCTTTGTGAAGTTGGACCCAGGGGTTCATGTGGGCTTGTTGCTCACGTACCTGCTTCCCAGCTGCATCTCAACAGCTCTGCCTATGGTACTCGAGGAGGTAGCCAGGTTGGTGGTGGAGTTCCCCAGACTCATCATCTTGGGGGACTTAAATATACTGTCACTCGGCAAATCCTCTGGGTTGCATAGGAGTTCATGGCTTCCCTAACAACCATGGACCTGATCCAAGTAATTCAGGGTCCGACTCATGAGAGGGGGCACACTCCCACTCTGGAACTCCTCTCAGAGCAGTTGAGCAATGATCTGAATTTAAGAGGCTTAGACACCTTGCCTTTGTCATGGTCAGATCATTTTCTGCTACAGCTTAATTTTAGGGCTCCAACCCTTCCCTGCAGAGAGGCAGAACCGATTAGGTGGTTCTGCCCCAGGCACCTGATGGATCCTGAGGGTTTTTAGAGGTGTTTGGGGTATTACCGGATTCATTTGTACACAATTCGGCAGAGTCCCTAGTAACAGCCTGCAATACAGCTGCAAAGGGGGCTCTGGACCAGATTGCACCTTTGTGATCTCTCTGAGGAATTCAAGCTCCTTGGTTCACCAAGGAACTCCAGGGGATGAAATACCACAAGAGATGTCTAGAGAAGTGTTGGAGGAAAATCAAACCTAGATCTTACCAGACACTTGTAAGAGCTTATATTAAGACTTACCAAGTGGTGCTTAAGGCGGCAAAATGTGCGTATCATACCGCCTTGATTGCATCAGCAGAATCCCACCCAGGCACCCTCTTTAGAGTGATTCATTCCCTATTCAACTGGGGGGGGGGGAGGTCGAGGAACCCTTACAGGCAGTGAAGGGCTACCAAAAGTTTTACTACCACACTGTGGGTGTGGCTTATGCAGGATGCTCTGTATTTTCTTTCAACATCTTTCAGTGCAAATTGGGTGCTCTGGGGTGGAGCTCCATTTTCGCTACCTCACTGCATTCCCCCAATCTGAGCAGCACCCCACCCCTGCTTACAGTGCAGTGTTGAGGAATTTAATGAGTTTTTCACAGATAAAATTGCTCAGATCCGGACGAACTTTGACTCCAATTATAATAGTGTTGGCTGACAATGAGTCAATTGAGGTGACAGGAGCACATCTTAGTCCTGTTCTTAGCCCTGGTCCAGGAGGTTGTCAATACTTCTTGAGGGAGGGATCCTTTCCAGCTCCCTTAAAGGATGCGCATGTGTGCCCCCTCCTCAAGAAGCCTTCCCTGGACCTGACTTTTATGAATAACTATCGTTCAGTCTCCAACCTCCCCTTTTTAGGGAAAGTTGTCGAGAAGTTGGTGGTGCTTCAACTACAATGGTCCTTGGATGAAGCCAATTATCTAGGCCCTCAACAGTCCAGTTTCAGGTCTGGCTACAGCACAGAAACTGCTTTGGTCACGCTGACATATGACCTCTGGGGGCCCTGGGGTAGGGGTCATTCCTCTATCCTGGTGCTTCTTGACCTCTCAGCAGCTTTTGATACCATTGATCATGGTATACTTCTGCGTGTCTGGAGGGGTTGGGATTGGGAGGCACTGTTTTGCAGTGGTTCTCATCTTACCTCTCCAGTTGGTCACAGTAAGTGTTGACAGGGGGCCAGAGGTCAGCTCCCGGGTCCCTCCCTTGTGAGGTTCCTCAGGGGTTGGTCCTCTCTCCCCCAATGTTTAATATCTACATGAAACTGCTGGGTGAGATCATCCGACGACACAGGATGAGTTATCATCAGTATGCTAGTGACACTCAGCTATACATCTCCACCCCATGTCAATTCAGCGAAGCAGTGGAAGTGATGTGCCGGTGTCTGGAGGCTGTTGGGGTTTAGATGGGTGTCAACAGGCTCAAGCTCAACCCCGACAAGACGGAGTGGCTTTGGGTCCTGCCTCCCAAAGACAATCCCACCCGTCCACCCATTAACCTGAGGGGGTGCATCTGTCCCCCTCAGAGGGGGTCTGCAACTTGGGCGTCCTCCTCAATCCATAGCTGAGCTTAGAATACTATCTCTCAGCTGTGGTGAGGGGATGTTTGCCCAGGTGCGTTTAGTGCACCATTGTGGCCCTACTTGGACTGGGAGTCTCTTCTCACAGTCACCCACACCCTTATTGCCTCAAGATTCAACTACCGCAATGATTTCTACATGGGGCTACCTCTGAAGAGCATTCAGAGACTGCAAGTGGTAGAAAATGCAGCCGCGTGAGCAGTCATGGGCATGCCAAGATATGCCCATGTTTCTCAAGCACTCTGCAAGCTGCACTGGTTGCCCATTGGTCTCCGAATGCAATTCAAAGTGTTGATTATGACCTATAAAGCCCTATATGGCATGGGACCAGATTAACTATGGGACCATCTTCTGCCTTATGTATCCCATTGACCGATTAGGTCCCACAGAGTCTGTCTTCTCCAGGTCCCATCAGCCAGGCAGTGCCACCTGTCAGGGCCTAGGGGAAGAGCCTTCTCTGTGGCAGCCCCAACTCTCTGGCACTGCCCCCACCCTCCCAGTCTTTCACAAAGTTCTGAAAACATCTCTGTCGACAGACTTGAGGGTACTAAGAACTTTTTATATCCCTGGCCCATGAATGAAGAATTATGAATATGAATGTGAATGTGTTTTTTAAATGTGTAGGGGTTTTTAGAATTAATGTAAATTAGATTTTTACATTTTAGTAGCGAGTTTTTAGTATTTTTAAATATTTAAATATTAGAGTTCTTCATGCACAGCATTCTTTGTTGTGAGCTGCCCTGAGTCCCAGGAGAAGGGCGGCATAGAAATCTGATTAATAAACAAACAAACAAACAAACAAACAAACAAACAAACAAACAATTATATATCTACCCATCTCCTCTTGCTCTTTACTATTTAAGCATACATGATAGTACACTTTCAGCTTCTAACTTTTACTTATACATAGTAATTATAGTAACTTATATCATATAACAATATGCATAATAACCTTTTCCCAATTTCTAGTTTCTAGCTCTATTTTCTAATCTTTAATAAAATTAATCCCATATTAATATGTATTCTGTATCTATTCATCATCAGGTCCTTATTCCTTTTAGGAAAAAAGGATGACTTGGCAGGTTTACAGTTTCCACTAATAACATTCATGATGATGACAATGATTTACAGTACTTTCTTTTAATATGGCCAATTTTTATTATACTATATGAAAAATTAGTCAGACTCTTATCTGTCCACTGATAATCCACCATTAATTGTAATGCATTATTTTATCTGTTTTTTATTTTTATTATTACTGTTATTTTAATGTTTTTATTGGTAATGATGGTCTGTGACCATAATAAAAATGATTGATTTATATATATTTGAAAATGCACACTAAGCAAATAAATAATGTACCACCATGGCAGTGATTAAGCAATTTATTTTTATCTGGGGAAGTGTTAATGAATCAGTTTCTAAATTACACATTATAAATAATAATAATAATAATAATTATTATTAATTAGATTTGTATACCGCCGCTCTCCGCAGACTCGGGGTGGCTCACAGCAATGATAAAAACAATATACAGTAACAAATCTAATATTAAAGTTTAAAATAACAATTTTACATTAAAAAGCCTAAAAACCCCAATATATAAAAAAGCATACACACAAACATATCATACGTACAGCTACATAGGCAAGGGGGAGGGATGTCTCAGTTCCTCCATGCCTGACGACAGAGGTGGGTTTTAAGAAGTTTACGAAAGGCAAGGAGGGTGGGGGCAGTCCTGATCCCTGGGGGGGGAGCTGGTTCTAGAGGGTCGGGGCTGCCACAGAGAAGGCTCTTCCCCTGGGTCCCGCCAGATGACATTGTTTAGTCCCCTGGGTCCCGCCAGATGACATTGGTTAGGTCTGTGGGACCTAACCGGCCGCTGGGATTTGTGCGGCAGAAGGTGGTCTCGCAGATATCCTGGTCCGGTGCCATGAAGGGCTTTATAGGTCATAACCAACACTTTGAATTGTGACCAGAAACTGATCGGCAACCAATGCAGACTGTGGAGTGTTGGAGTAACATGGGCATACCTAGGGAAGCCTATGATTGCTCTCGCAGCTGCATTCTGCACAATCTGAAGTTTCCAAAATCTCTTCAAAGGTAGCCCCATGTAGAGAGCATTACAGTAGTCGAACCTCAAGGCAAAACCCACTGCCACTCCGTCTTATCAGGATTGAGTTTGAGTCTGTTGACCCCAACAGCCTCCAGACACCGGCATATCACTTCCACTGCTTCATTGACTGGACCTGGGGTGGAGATGTACAACTGGGTATCATCGGCGTACTGATGATACCTCACCCCATGCCCTTGGATGATCTATCCCAGCGGTTTGACCTGCAGTCGGGAGGCAGGTCCAACCCCTAAGTTGGACTTAGGGGTTCAGGTGGGCTTGTTACTCACGTACCTGCCTCCCAGCTGTGTGTCAACAGCCCTGCCTGTGCTGCTCGAGGAGGTGGCCGGGTTGGCGGTGAGTTCCCCGGACTTATTGTCCTGGGGGACTTCAATCTGCCGTCACTCGGCGGTTCCTCTGGACTGGCACAGGAGTTCATGACCACCATGATAGCCATGGACCTGACTCAAGTAGTTCAGGGTCCGACTCACGAGGGTGGGCACGCACCCGATATGATATTCCTCTCTGAGCAATTGAGTAATGGTCTGAGACTAAGGGGCTTAGAAGTGTTGCCTTTGTCATGGTCAGATCATTTCCTACTGCGGCTTAACTTCCTGGCTCCAATCCTTCCCTGCAGGGAGGCGGAACCGATTAAGTTGTTCCGCCCCAGATGCCCGATGGATCCAGAAGGTTTTCAGAGGGCACTTGGGGTTATTCCAGATATACTCGTTCACAGTTCAGCAGAGTCTCTTGCTGAGGCCTGGAACAAGGCTGCAGTAGGGGCTCTTGACCGGATTGTGCCGTTGCGACCTCTCCGCGGCACTAGACCCCGTAGAGCTCCATGGTACAATGAGGAGCTCCGAGAGTTGAAGCGCCAGAAGAGACGTCTAGATAAGCGATGGAGGAAGAGTAAGTCTGAATCCGATCAAACACTTGTAAGAGCTCATATTAAGACTTACAAAGTGGCACTCAAGGCGGCAAGATGCGCGTATCATGCCGCTTTGATTGCATCAGCGGAATCCCGCCCGGCCGCTCTGTTTAGGGTAGCCCGCTCCCTTCTTAATCAGGGGGGAGTTGGGGAGTCCTTGCAGAGCAGTGCTGAGGATTTTAACACATTTTTCGCTGATAAAATCGCTCGGATCTGGGCGGACCTCGACTCCAATTGTAAAACAGTCGACTGACAATGAGTCAGTCGAGGTGACTGGGGCTAAACATCTTTGTCCATCTGTCTGGGTGGAGTTTGACTTGGTGTCACCTGATGAAGTGGACAAGGCCATTGGAGCTGTGAGTTCTGCCACCTGTTTACTGGATCCGTGTCCCTCTTGGCTGCTGTCGGCCAGTTGGGAGGTGACACGGAGCTGGGTCCAGGAGATTGTCAACACCTCCTTGGGGAGGGGATCCTTTCCAGCCCTTTATAAGGAGGCACTTGTGCGCCCCCTCCTCAAGAAGCCTTCCCTGGACCCAGCCATGCTTAATAACTACCGTCCAGTCTCCAACCTTCCCTTTATGGGGAAGGTTGTTGAGAAGGTGGTGGCTCTTCAACTCCAGCGGTCCTTGGAAGAAGCCGATTATCTAGGTCCTCAACAGTCTGGATTCAGGCCCGGCTACAGCACGGAAACAGCTTTGGTCGCGTTGATGGATGATCTCTGGTGGGCCCGGGACAGAGGCTTGTCCTCTGTCCTGGTGCTCCTTGACCTCTCAGCGGCTTTTGATACCATCGACCATGGTATCCTTCTGCACCGGCTGGAGGGGTTGGGAGCGGGAGGCACTGTTCTCCAGTGGTTCTCCCCCTACCTCTCCGATCGGTCGCAGTCGGTGTTAGTGGGGGGTCAGAGGTCGACCTCGAGGTCTCTCCCATGTGGTGTGCCTCAGGGGTCAGTCCTCTCCCCCTTACTATTTAATATCTACATGAAACCGCTGGGCGAGATCATCCAAGGACATGGGGTGAGGTATCATCAATACGCCGATGATACCCAGTTATACATTTCCACCCCATGTCCAGTCAACGAAGCACTGGAAGTGATGTGCCGGTGCCTGGAGGCTGTTGGGGCCTGAATGGGTGTCAACAAACTCAAACTCAATCCAGACAAGACGGAGTGGCTGTGGGTCTTGCCTCCCAAGGACAATTCTATCTGTCCATCCATTACCCTGGGGGGGGAATTATTGACCCCCTCAGAGAGGGTCCACAACTTGGGCATCCTCCTCGACCCACAGCTCACATTAGAGAAACATCTTTCAGCTGTGGCGAGGGGGGCATTTGCTCAGGTTCGCCTGGTGCGCCAGTTGCGGCCCTATTTGGACCGGGAGTCACTGCTCACAGTCACTCATGCCCTCATCACCTCGAGGCTCGACTACTGTAATGCTCTCTACATGGGGCTACCTTTGAAAAGTGTTCGGAAACTTCAGATTGTGCAGAATGCAGCTGCGAGAGCAATTATGGGCTTCGCTAAGTATGCCCATATCACTCCAACACTCTACAGTCTGCATTGGTTGCCGATCAGTTTCCGGTCACAATTCAAAGTGTTGGTTATGACCTATAAAGCCCTTCATGGCACCGGACCAGAATATCTCCGGGACCGCCTTCTGCCGCACGAATCCCAGCGACCGGTTCGGTCCCACAGAGTTGGCCTTCTCCGGGCCCCGTCGACTAAACAATGCCGTCTGGCGGGACCCAGGGGAAGAGCCTTCTCTGTGGTGGCTCCGGCCCTCTTGAACCATCTCCCCCCTGAGATTAGGATTGCCCCCACCCTCCTTGCCTTTCGCAAACTCCTTAAAACCCACCTCTGCCATCAGGCATGGGGGAACTGAAACATCTCCCCCTTGCCCATGTTGTTTTGGTGTTAGATTGATTGTGTGCTTGTTTTTTAATATTCTGGGGTTGTTTTTTATGAATTTTTTAGCTTAAATTGTAATTTGATTGGTGGGTATTGGATTTGTTACTATGTATTGTTTTTACCTTGTTGTGAGCCGCCCCGAGTTTGCAGAGAGGGGCGGCATATAAATCCAATAAATCAAATCAAATCAAACTTCACCAGGAGGGACTCGCAACCCCCAATCTCTGGAGCAACAAGTCTATGTAGGCAAAAGTTCTCCCTGGCTATAATAACCACTCCTCCCCCCCTTCCCTGGGGTCGGGGCTGATGCCATACCCGAAATCTGGCTGGGCAAATTTCAGAGAGAGGAACCCTCCGGGCCCAGCCAGGTTTCGGTCACAAATATTTTGGATTTTATTTTTTGATTTAAAAAAAAAATATAGACAGCTGAAACTTGACCATAGGACTGGCTGAGTAACGGAAAAAAAATTGAGGTACAGTAGGATACATACTGATTCCCTATTATGACAGTTTGCAGAATTTAAGAAATAATTTGTAAATTTCAGTATGCATAATTCTTTTCTATATAAATTAAGAATTTATCTGTGTGAATCTTGTTTTTATTGATAAAAAATGCAAGCCCATAGTACATGAAATTGAGCATCGAATGCATAAATGAATATTACATGATTTGTAGGTCTGAGCATACTTAAATTATAAAATTCAATACTATGGAATATTGCACTTTTGTTTTTAGGTACATAAGGGTTATATGTGCTGATTTGCACTCATACATATAACTGGAATTTTAGTCATCCACATTACTCAGTTCTGGATAGTAGAAGATACTACATTGTTTTTGTGATAAAACCACCCATTTAATTTTTGTAAAAAAACACACTGAAGGACAGAATAAATAAATATTGAATAACAGAATAATAGAATTCGAAGGGAACTTGGAGGTCTTTTAGTCCAATCCTCTGCTCAAGCAGGAAACTCTATACCATTTCAGACAAATGCTTTTCTAATTTGTTCTGTAAAATCCCCAATGTTTACCATGGAAATTTCATATTATTTATAGACAGCAGTGGGTTACACTTACCTGCAAACGGATGTGCTGCGCATGCATCCACTTCCTTTGGGCATGCTTACATGCATGCCCACATGCAATTTTGCTTCTATGCACGTACAGGAAGCAAAAATGCACCAAAATCATGTGAGGGAATGCTCATGTGTGTGCGATTTTGGTAATATTTTGCTTCAGCGCATGCACAGAGCAAAAAAATCACCAAAATCTCATGTGTGTGAGCATCCCCTCATGAGATTTTGCTTCTGCGCATGTGCAGGAAGCAAAAAAGCCAAAAAATTCAAGAAAAAAGATGGCACTGCCCAACCGAAGTAGTCATGTGCAAATTGTGCACTCTGGTTGCCGCTACCGGTATGGAGTTGCCTACTGCAGCAGGAGGAACCTGCCAGAGGCAGAATGAATAACAAAATAACAAAAGTTGGAAGGGACCTTGGGGGTTTTCTAGTCCAACCCTCTGCTCAAGCAGGAAACTTTATACCATTTTAGACAAATGGTTGTCCAATCTCTTCTTAAAAACCTCTAGTGTTGGAGCACCCACAACTTTTGGAGGCAACTTGCTCCATTGATTAATTGTTCTGTCAGGAAATTTCTCCTTAGTTCTCTCCTTGATTAGTTTCCATCCATTGCTTTTTGTTCTGCCTTCAGATGGTTTGAAGACTCTCTTCCTTGTGGCAGCAGCTCAGGTATTGGAACACTGTTATCATGTTGTCCGTGTTCCTTACTTTTCATTAAACTAAACATACATAATTCCTACAAACATTCTTCATATGTTTTACGTTTAAGAACATTTGTTGCTCTTCTTTGCACTTTCTAGAGTCTCAACGTCTTTCTTATATTGCGGTGAGCAAAACTGGATGTAATATTTCTACTGTGGTCTTGCTAAGGCATTATAAAGTGGTATTAATAGTTAATATGATTGCTTTATTGATAGACTGAAGTAATGACTTGTAAACTTTTACTAATACTTTTACTACATTTAAATAACTTTGTAATCCTTTCTCAGGAACATTATTAAATGGACCTTCAGAATCCATTACAAGGATATTTTAGAAGTGCTGCTTCTCAAAATTAACTTCAATACTTTATCTATTAAATCCATTGACATTATGAAACAGCAGTATCAGTTAGAATGTTTAGAAAGCTATAGAATTAACTGCAGGAAAGGGGCCAGGGGCCATCCAGGCAGGTAATTCTATAGAGGCAAAAAGGAAGCAGTATGCTTCCTCCCATATTTGGATATACCAGGGTGATTTGATAGAAAACAAAAACATATATAACTCTTCACTGGTACAAGCTGATACAGGAGGAGAGACATCACAAAGTTCTTCCTTATTTCCAGGTTGAATCTCTCCTTGGTCAGCTTCCATCTGTTGCTCATAGTCTGGCCCTCTGATACCCTGGAAAATAGTGTGACCTGCTTCTCTCTGTGATAGTCCCTCAAATATCTGAATAACCAACACCTTGAATTGCGTTCGGAGACTGACTGGCAACCAATGCAGCTCTCGTAAGGTTGGAGTAATATGGCCATACCTTGGTACACCCATTATATCATGCGCCACTGCATTTTGTACCAGCTGTCTCTGAACGTTGTTCAAGGGTAGCCCCATGTAGAGCACACTGCAATAGCCAAGATGAGAGGTGATGAAGGTGTGAATCACTATGCAGAGCGCCTACTGGTCAAGGTAGGGCCGCAACCAATAGACAAGATGGACGTGCAAAATTCAAGATGGCAACTAGGATAGACGCATAGCCACATAGCAGAGATCGAGAACAGAAAAAAAGATGAAAATAACCAGGGAGAAAGACTGCATAATCGGGGAAAAGAATAAAGTGGGGGGGAAAGGACAGATATCCCACCTTCAAGCTGCAAGGAGAGACAAACTGCAAAGTAGGTCTTGAAGACTTTTGGGGGCATTGGGAGCAGCAGCAGGCAAGCAGAGATAGGGGAGATGGTCGCGGTGGGAGGGGAAGGAGGAAGCGCCAGCTTCAAGATTACAAGAGGCAGGGGAAAGAATCCAAGTGCTGAAGGCCAGTCGGAGAGAAAGGAAGCCCCCAACACCCAGCTGATTCCTCCCTGAGCACCCGACACCACGCAGACCCCTCCATCCCTTCAGAACCCTTCAGCAGCCCCTCCAGCAAAACGATACCCTGCTGCTTCCACTCAAGAGCAGCAGAGCCTGTGCAGCCCTCCAGCAGCCTCTCCAGAGCTCTGACGCCCAGCTGATCCCTCCCAAGAGCGGTGAGACTGGGCAGCTTCCCCCGGAGCCATCGGATTGAGCCCTGCAGAGCCCCGACACCCAGCTGATCCCTCCCAAGAGTGGCGAGGCCAGACAGATTCCCCCAGAACCTTCGTAGCCCTCCAGTAATCTCTGCAGAGCCCTGACGCCCAGCTGATCCCTCCCAAGAGTAGCGAGGCCAGTTGAATCACCTTGGAGCCCTTCAGCTACCTCCTCAGAGCCCAGATGCCCAGCCAATTACCCCCCTCAGAGCACCAAGGGATTCCCCTCCAGCCCCAACATGACTTCTACGGACCCTAGGGAGCTGACTGGTCGCCATTACGGGTAAACAGACCATGCGGCCAACCAAGGACAAAAGAGATCACGTGACCAGAACCTGTTAGAGCCAACCAGAAACCCCCAACCCCTGCAAAACCTGTCCTGAAAGCCCCCCCAACCAAGCTACACATATACCATGTCCCCCTAGAGGAAAGTGTGAGAAAAAAGAAACAAGCAACAAATAACAACTAACTCAAAAATAACTAACAGCAAATATGTCAACAAAAACATAAACACAACAAAAGCACAACAAAAGTTATTTTCCAATTACCATTCGTAATTTTATTCACTTCCATTTGTATTTGTTTCCAGAATTTTTGAACTTTATTACATTCCCAAAACATATGCACAAATACTCCTTTTTCCTTGCACCCATGCCAACAATTTCCTTTCTTCGTTGTTTGAAAACGTGCTAATTGTACTGGTGTATAATACCATTTATATAGTATTTTTCTTCTCATCTCTCTTATTCTTGTGTTTTTAATTTTTTTAATATTTTCAATTATACCTTCCATATCCCATTCATCAATTTCTAATTCGTCCTGCCAGTATCTCGTCAGTCCTTTTACTACTTGTTCTTCCGCTTGTAATAATTCTCTATATATGTTACCTGTTTGTGCTTTTATATTCTTGCACTTATCCCTTAATATCTTTTCTAAATTTATTTCTTGTCTCATAAATATTTCTTTATTTTCCCTTTTACTTAAATATGTGTTTATCGCATTGATTTGTAACCAGTTTTGTTGTCCCAGGCACCTCTCTATTTCATTTCTATTAATTCTTCCGTCCCTTTCATATAACTGTTCTATTCTCTGTATCCCTTTCCTCCTTAGTTCCCATATTATCTTTGTGAGGTTACTTTCTTTCTTTGTATTTATCACATGCAGCGTTGCTAATTTAGAGCTTGTCATTTTCAATTTATCTTGCCATTTCATCCAACTCTCTATTATCGCTTTAGTAGGATCTAATAGTCTATTTATTTCTACCTTATTCCATTTCCTAAATAATAATTCCTGATCCTTAATATCATTAATTTCTTTCTCTAATTCTACCCATGGTTTTTCCTCTAATAATTGTAATTCCATTAGCCTATCAATATGATATGCGTCCCTATAATACTCCAAGCTTGGATTTCCCCAGCCTCCCTCGTCCTCTGTTGCTTTCAGCCATTTTTTCTTAATCCTTGGTCTTTTATTACCTTCTATCCACACATTCAATTTGGTGTCCCATTCTCTTATCTTTCTTATTGGGAAGGTTCCATGCATTACCTGTAAAATATATAGCATTTTTGGGATAATCATCATCTTTAAAGCTCTTACTTTGGCCAATCTTCTCAAATTTTTATTTTTCCAGTTCTTAATTTGTTTCTGAATTTTTTTCCATATTAAATTACTTCCAGTGGTGACGTGGGGCACAGCAGCTGGAAGAGCGATCTCCGCTCCCCAAGGCTGCTTTATTTTCCGTTTCTTGGAGACCCTTCGAGGCATGGAGACTGTAGGTTGAAGTGGGGAAAGAGGAGCAACCCGAGCCACAGCGGAGGCGAAGGCATTCGCCCGTTGGAGGCACAGGGTATCCTTTCTATCCAGGACGGAACATCTGCCAGACTTGTCATGGCGGCCTGAAGCCGTACTGATCTGCATAAGAAGGAAGCTTTTATAATTCAGATGAATCACATCAAGGAATGCCTTTAAAAACACTTTGGTCAATTGCTGAGGAGACCGATCTGCAGCAGCAAGAAAAGACTCCACACTTTGAATAAAAGCGGCGATTGTAAGGAGGAGGTGAAAAGACGCAACGAGGCATTGAAAGTCCGAAGTCGGAAGGGAAAGGAAGGCAAGTGAAAGTTGTTTTAAAGAGCCCGAGATCCCGGACAGAGAAACCACTTTGTAAATGATTTAAACGCTTTAAAGTGCTGCAGAAGGTATCGAAGATACAGTTTTTTGTTCAGGTTTGCTTAAATTTATAAACCAAAGACTTTAACTACGTTGTATTTTGAAGAATAATTCTTATAAGAAAAGAGGAAGTGACTTGACAGAAAGAAGACAGTGGACATCTTAACAAGGGAAATGAACGCTGAACAATAATAATTAATAGCTTCCCAGACGTGAGGAACTCGATCCTTGTCCTTATCTCATAAGCTCAAAATAAGACATTAAATTCTATTAATTTATTCTATTAAGAAACAGTGAAAAAAAGATATCTGATACCTGTTAGATCTAAAAAAAAAATCTTTGCAAAAACTTTCAATTTATATGCTGAAGCAACTTCTATGGTATAACAAACAATCTGCTCATACAAACAAGTAGAAAATATATTTTATACTTATTTAGATATTTTGATACTGATTATCATTTATTGTATTTATTGTAACTTTAATCTTAAATGTGATTCTAAATATTACTATAACTATATCAAATAGAAAATATAATTGTTATTGATATTACTATGATAATTAATTCAATTTAGATTATTATAAGCTAAAGTTATAAGTTATTTCAATCTAATAATAATAATAATGTATACTGAGATATAGTACAAATAGAGTATTGATTTTATAAAGATATAGGTATTTTTCCTTTTGAATATTCAACTATCCTTTCTTTCCTCTCTTCTATCTAGTAGAAACCATATATACTTTATATATATTTTGCTCTGTTGTTCTTTTCTTTCTTACTTTTTTACTTTTTTACTTTTCCTACACTTTACTTAAAGATTAAGTTAGTCACGTTAGTTAAGTTAGTTACATTGAGTATTTAAAACTGAACTATATAGCCTAAATAATTTAGATGGTTTAGATAGTTTAAATAAATTTGGATATTTGGATATATTTATAGGTTATTAGAGATTGAATAATAATAGATTTAATAGTACTAATAGATTGTTATATATATTACTTATGGGATATTGAATATTATTGTTTATTGTTTATATTTAGTTGATATTGATATAAGAAGAAACTATATTAGAAATAATTTTAGAAATTGTTTAGTCATATTAATAGCTATAAGCTGAAAAAATAATAGAATATTGTGTAGAGGATTTGATGAATGGTGGTTTGGGATAGAATATATGATATATTAGAAAAGCAAAATAAAATATTGAAAGAAATGTCAACCACCAATACAACCACAATGGCTACAAAAGGAGGTAAAAAACAGCAAATAACAGGGGCCACTGGAGGTGCATCTCCAGCAAGTCAAAAATCTATTGAGGAGATATTTAAATCAGAGAAAGCAGGGAAAAGCAAGAATACAACATTATTACAAACTATGAATTTAACATTAAATACGGTACAAGAAACAATGGTTAAACTACAGGAAATGATGATGCAGAACCATACCGTCTAAAATCAGATATTTTGAAGTTAAATACCAGTATGGAATTGATGAGAGGAGATATTAAGAAACATGAGGATCAAATTAAAACGGTAGAATTCAAGACAGAATGTAATGAATTTTTTTTAGAAAAAATAGAACAAGGAACAATTAAAGCTCAAAAAGGTCTCGAATATCAATTAATAAATTTAGAAATGGATAGGGCATCTTATTTTCTGAGGTTCCAAAACATAATAGAAACAAGAGATGAAGATATAGAAGATAAAATAGCGGAATTGATAGGAGATATACTCCAAAAAGATAAAAACGAGGTTAAAAACGAAATAGACGAAGCTTTCAGGATACAGACAAACTATGCCCGACACCACCATCTGCCTAGGGAAATACATGTTAGATTCGCAAGGAAAAAGATAAGGGATAGTATTCTTATGGCTACAAGAGGGAGGACTTGGCCATATAAAGAAAGGGAGATCAACATATTAAAACAGATACCTAGAAGAGTTAGGGAGCAAAGAAATGACTACAAATTTTTGGCATCGACTCTAAATAGAAAACACTTAAACTTCAGATGGGTCATCCCTGAAGGAATGATAATAACCTGGGAGGGAAAGAGGATCAAGGTAGATACATTAGAAAGAGCACAGGAAATAAATGAACAATTGCAAGGAATAGAGGAAACAATTGAGACAGAAAGTGAAGATAGATCAGAAGGAATAAGCCAAGAAGATAGACAGGAAGAGAGGGAAGAGGAAGGAAAGGAAAGACCTAAAGAAAGTAGAGACCAAATCCAAAAAGAGGAGGGAGTAAAAACTAGAAAGCAGATGGCAGTAAAAACTAACAAGTAAAAACAAAAGGAAGGAAAACAACTAAGAGAAACAACAAACTAAACAAATGAATAAAGAAATTAAATTGATTTCGATAAATATTAAAGGATTAAATTCCCCAGAGAAAAGAAGGAAAATATATACAAAATTAATTAAAGAAAAGGCAGACATAATATGTCTTCAAGAGACACATATAAAAGAAACAGAAAAAAAATACTTAGAGAATACAAAACTGGGAGTATTATATACATCACTAGGAAATAAAAAAAAGAAAGGAGTAGTAACGTATATTAAAAAAGAAATAACAGCGAAAGAAATTTATTCAGATTTGAAAGGAAGACTCTTAATTACAGAAATCAAATTAAATGAAGGGAAAATAAATTTAATAAATATATATGCCCCAAACAAAAAACAAAAAGAATTTTATAAAAAACTACATGAAAAGATATTAACACTAGAAAATAAAAACATTTGCATACTAGGAGACTATAATGGAATTATAGATAAAGATAAAGATTATAAGAAAAGTAAAAATAAAAATACAAATAGGACTACACTCCCCAACACATTCAAAGATATCATAGAAGAATTAAACATGACAGACTTATGGAGGCTGACGCATCAAAAAAAAAAACAATATACATTTTATTCAGCGCCACACGGATCCTATTCAAGGATAGATATGATATGGGCAAATAGTGAAATATTACGAGACATCGAAACAGTCGAAATAGATACAAATGTTTGGGCAGACCATAACCCACTAGTTGTGATTTGGAAAGGGACTAAAAATCATAATAGAAGATGGAAATTAAATACAAATATATTATTAGAAGAAGAATATAGTGAAAGAATTAAGAAAGAGATTGAACTTTTTATAGATGAAAACCAAAAACAACCAACAACCATCCAGAACTTGTGGGATACTCTCAAGGCCTATATAAGAGGTATCACTATAGCATATAACATAGAAAGAAATAAAAAGAGGAGAAAGGAATATAATGTGATAATAGAAAACATTAAAAAATTAGAAAAGCAACATCAAGAATCAACAGAGGAAAAAGAAATATATGAATCTTTATTGGGATATAAACATGAACTAAACCTAATAGACCAACAGGAATATAGTCAGAATATTAAGCTAGCCAGACAAACATTCTTTGAAAATGCAAACAAACCAGGTAGATGGCTGGCACACAAAATTAAGAAAGAAAAGGAAAATAGGATGATACATCAATTAACGGATGTAGAAGGGAGATTACAACACAATGAACAAAAATTAGAAGAAATTATTATACAATACTATGAGAAATTATACTCACAAGAGGAAATAGACATAACTAAAATAGATAAGTACTTGCAACAAAATAATGTGATGAAAATAAACGAGAAAGATAGGGAAATGTTAAATAGAGAGATTACCCCAATAAAGATACAAGATGCAATTAAAAGACAGAAAGGTAACAAATCGCCAGGTCCAGATGGTTATCCGGGAGAGTATTATAAACACTTTGGAAAGACTATAGAACAACTACAGTTAAAAGTTTACAATGAAGCACTATTGGAAGCTAAAATACCTGAAACATGGAAAGAGACATATATCACCATGATACCGAAAGAAGGTGCCAATACAAATCAAGTTAGTGACTACAGACCAATTGCTCTTCTAAACACCGATTACAAAATTTTCACTTCAATATTATCTGAAAGATTAAAGAAAATACTAAATAAAACTATACATATTGATCAGAATGGTTTCCTACCATTGAGACAAATCAGGAATAATACAAGAATTGTATTAGATATAATTGAATACTATGAAGCACATCCTGATAAACAAATTGCAATGATCTTTCTGGATGCACAGAAAGCCTTCGACAATGTGAATTGGCAATATATGAAAAAGTTAATAAAGCAAATGGAATTCGGCTCTAAATTTGAATTGCTATTAGACAACATATATTCTACTCAGAAGGCCAAGGTAATAGTCAATAATGGAACAACAAAAATGTTCCAAATAAATAAAGGAGTTAGACAAGGATGACCGCTATCTCCTCTACTTTTTATACTGGTACTCGAAACTCTGTTAAATGAAATCCGTAAAGACAATAATATTAAAGGAACAAAGATAAAAAAAGAGGAATACAAATTGCAGGCCTTTGCGGATGATTTAGTTTTCTTTTTAGAAGAACCATTAGAGTCAGGGCAACATCTAATTGGAAAAATAGAAGAATATGGAGAAATAGCAGGCCTAAAAATCAACAAACAAAAAACAAAATTCATGACCAAAAATATGACAAATAAGCAAACCAAGGAATTAGAAACCGAATTGGGATTCACTAGTACAAAAAAAATTAAATATTTAGGAATAAATTTAACTAATAGATGTTCAACAGTAAAAAAAGATAACTATACAAAACTAGTAAACCAAACCAAGGTAGAATTAGAAAAATGGAGTAAGCTACAGTTATCACTGATGGGAAGAATAGCATCAATTAAAATGAGTATACTTCCGAAATTTCTATACCTATTTCAAACCATACCAATAAAATTGAACTCTAAATTTTTTACGGAATTAAATAAAATAATATCGAAATTCATATGGCAGGGTAAAAAATCAAGGGTAAAGATAGTAGATTTACAAGATATTAAAAATAGAGGGGGATTCGGAATGCCAGATTGGAAAATGTATTATAAAGCAGCTTCATTGATGTGGATAAAAGAATGGATTAATCTTGATAATAAACGAATTTTACAATTGGAGGGTCATGATTTGGATAAAGGTTGGCATGCCTACTTATGGGACATAGGAGATAAAATACCAAAATATTTTAATAGGCATCTAATCAGACAGTCTTTACTCAAACCAGATAAGAGATAAGACATAAACATTATATAAAAATACCAAATTGGCTATCCACAATGGAAGCTCTAATATATCCAAATACAATAGAACTGACAAAAAAAATTAAATATAAAGAAATATTAGATTGGTGGACATACCTACAAATTCAATCTAGATATAAAAAGGATATGGAACAATCAGGTATAGAAAAAATTACCCAACCACTAGATAAACTATTGACAGGCCCGGAAGAAAAAGCAATATCTAAAATATCTAAATATCTGATGGACTATGAAAGACCAGAGGAGATAGTTAAAGGTACAATGATTGCCTGGGCGAAAAACGTAGGCCATAATATATATATAGAGGAATGGGAACAGATTTGGAAGAGAAATATTAAATTAACAAAATCCACAATATATAAAGAAAACCAATATAAAATGCTATACCGTTGGCACCTTCCACCCAAAAGACTAGCTAAAATGCATAAAAATTACAGCCCAATGTGTTGGAAATGTAAAAACACTCAAGGCACCTTCTTTCACCTATGGTGGTTATGTCCAGAGACAAGAAAATACTGGAAAAAAAATAAATAATTGGTTGTGTCAAATAACAAATACAAAAATAGAATATACCCCAGAATTTTTTTTTATTGGGTATTATGAGAGGTAACTATTCTAAAAATGTAAAATATTTAAGCTTGCATATTACAACAGCTGCAAGAATTGTATTTGTACAGAACTGGAAAAATCCGCAAATACCTGATGATAATGAGATTATCAAGAAAATATATGACTGTGCAGAGATGGACAGATTGACAATGGAGCTTAATAATTGAAAAGAATCGGACTATTATGAAACCTGGACAAAATGGTACCAATGGACAAAAAAAAGAAACTTAAAAGAAGCAATGGAATAAAACATCAAGAAATCTAAAAGTAATTAGAAGACAATGTCGATAGGAATGTATATACGATGTAGATTCATCTGTAAATATGACTATGTACTTAACAAAAAAAAGAGGAAAAAATTAATAAATATATATTAAAAATATATATATATATAATTAAATTCCACCATTTTTTCCGGATTCTTTAATAACCATACTCCTAAATATTTCATTTTCTTGCTACCCAATTTTAAACCCGATACCTTCCGTATTTCAATTTGCTCTTTAGGCCCTGTATTTAAACAAATGATTTCTGATTTTTCCATATTCACTCTTAACCCTGATTGGTTTTTGAATTCCTGAAGTATTGTGATCATTCTTTTAATCATATCTATTGGTGTTTCTGTAACTATTATAGCATTGTCTGCAAATAAATTTAATTTTAATTCCATACTTCCTATTTGATATCCCTTCCATTGTATATCTTTTCTAATTTTATTTGCCAATGTTTCAATTGCCATTGCAAAAAGCATCGGGGATAAGGGACAACCCTGCTTAGTCCCATTATTTATTCCTATCTTCTCCGTTCTATTTCCGTTCACTCTGACGTAGGCTGTATTGTCCTTATATATTTCTTTTATTATTTGACAAAACCCTTTCCCCATATTCAAACTATTGCATAATTGGAACAAATACTCATGATTTATTTTGTCAAAAGCTTTGTAAACATCTAACTTTAGTAATCCCATTTACCTTTTAGTTTTGATAGCATGGTGCAGCACATTCACTATATTTCTAATTGGCTCATATATTCTTCTCCCTTTTATAAAACCATACTGGTCTTTCCCAATTATCCTTGGCAATATATTTTCCAACCTACCGTATTTTTCGCTCTATAAGACGCACCTGCTGATAAGACGCACCTAGATTTTAGAGGAGGAAAATAGAAAAAAAATATTTTGAGCCAAAAAGGGGAGAGGAAGAGAGGAAGGAGTGAAAGAAGGGAGTGAGGGAGGAAAGAAGGGAGGAAGGAAAAGGAAAGCAAGAAATGGAGGGAGGAAAGGAAGGAAGGAAGGAAAGAAAGAAAGGGGGAAGGGACAGGAACAGAGGAAGGAAGCAAGGAAACTTATGAAAGGGGAGAGTAAGAGAGGAAGGACTGAAGGGAGGGAGGGAGGGAAGAAGGTAGGAAGGAGAAAGAAAAGAAGAAATAGAGGAAGGGAAGGTAAAAGAGAAAGAAAAAGAGCAAGAAAGAAAGAAAGAAAGAAAGAAAATGAAAGAGAAATAAAAATAGAGAGGGGGAATGAAAGAAATGGAAGGAGGGAAGGAAGGAGAGAAAGAAAGAGAAAGAAAGAAAGAAAGAGAAAGAAAAAAGAATGAAAGAGCAAAAGAGCAAGAGAGAAAAAGAAAGAGAGAGAGAAAGAAAGAAAGAAAGGCAACTTCAAAGAAAGGCTCACTGAGCATCTCTCACTCTCTCTCTTTCTATCCCTCTTTCTTTCTTTCTCTTCCTTTCTCTCTCTCCTCTTCCTTTATTTCCTCTCTCTCCCTCCCTCTCTCTTTCTCTCCCCCCTCTCTCCCCCTTTCCCTCTCTCTTTCTCTCTCTCCCTCTCTTGCTATCTCTCCCCTCTCTCCCTCTCTCTTTCTCTCCCCCCTCTCCCCCCTTTCCCTCTCTCTTTCTCTCTCTCCCTCTCTTGCTATCTCTCCCCCCTCTCCCACTCTCTTTCTCCCTCTCCCTCTCTTTCTCTCTCTCCCCCTCTCTCTTTCTCTCTCTCTCCCCCTCTTTCTCTCTCTTCTTCTCACTTTCTCTCTCTTGTTTTCTTTCTGTCTCTTTTGTTTCTCTCTCTCTCACTCTTTCTCTCTTTTTTTCTTTCTCACGCTCTTTCTTTCTCTTGTTCTCTCTCTCTTGCTATCTCTTTCTCCCCCCCTTTCTCTCACTCTCTCTTTCTCACTTTCTCTCTATCTTGCTGTCTGTTGCTCTCACTCACTCTCGTTCTCTCTCCGTTCTTCTCAGCGGTGACGCGCGCACGCCCTGCCCGCCTCACCTTTGCCGAGAGCACTTTTGTCCCGGGCTCTCAGCAAGGGGGTTGCAGGAGAGGCGGGGCCGGCGAAGGTGATATTCAATGTCGGGGGCGCTCGGGCGGTTGCGCACGCTCCCTATCTCCCTGCTAGCCCACTCGGAATATTCAAAATAAGAAAAACCTTCGCCAGCAAAGGCTTTTCTTATTTTGAATATTCCGAGTGGACTAGCAGGGAGATAGGGAGCGCGCGCAACCGCCCGAGCGCCCCCGACATTGAAGACCTCCGCTGAGAAAAACCTTTGCCGGCATTTCCTCTCAGCGTCAAGGAGGCGCAGCGGCGGGCGGAGAGAGGGAAGGGGGGCAGCGGCATCCCTCCTGGCCTTGGCGGGCCGCCCAACCCTCCCCACCTCCTGCAAATGCGGCGGGCGGCGGGGGGAGAGCGAGGAGCCTGTTCTGGCGGGCGCGGGGCTTGGCTGGCTGGCTGGCGGGGGGAGCGCCGCTGGTGGTGCGGAGGGAGACCCTCCTCCGGGAGGGAGGGGGCCAGGCAGCAGCTAGCCAGCCAGCCGGCGGGATGGCGCTTCCGAGTTCGCAGCCTCCCCCCCCTCCCTGCCTGCATCTTCGCTCCATAAGACGGGGCTGATTTTTCTTCCTACTTTGGGAGGAAAAAAACTGCGTCTTATGGAGCGAAAAATACGGTATTTGCTAAAATTTTCATAAAAATTTTATAATCTTGATTTAGCAGACTAATTGGGCGGTAGGAACCTGGTTCTTTTAAGTCTCGACCTGGTTTAGGAATTGTTACAATTTCAGACACCTTCCATGTTTGTGGAACATCTAGTGTTATGAGGATATTGTTATACAGTTTCTCCAAATGCAGTAATAGAATTTCTATATACATTTTATAATATTCACCTGTAAATCCATCGGGGCTTGGTGCTTTACCGGGTTTTAACCCTTTTACCACTTTAATTATTTCATCCCTTGTTATATTTGCATTTACCATTTGTCTTTCTTCCTCGTTCAGCCTTTCTTTAACCTCTATTTCTTGTAACATAACATGTTCTTTTTCATATAGAGATGGTGTTCCTCGACCATGGCGTACAATATCTCCAAGAAGGGCTTCTAGCAAGAAATGGGCTACACCACCCTAGAGCTGGGAAGAACCTCCCAGGAAATCGACTAGCCCAACTTACCAGGAGGACTTTAAACTAGATCCAAGAGGGGAGGGTGACCAAACTAAGAGATTGAACAACGAACAAAATAAAGAAGGGAAGGAAGTCAAGCCTACAAATAAATCAGAGGATCAAAAATGCCCACCCAGAATTAGCCACAAACAGCTAAAATGCCTGTACACAAACGCACAAAGCCTGGGGAACAAACAGGACGAACTGGAATTACTAATGCACGAGGGTCAATACAATCTAACTGGAATTACAGAAACCTGGTGGAATGAAACACACGACTGGAACACACAGATAAAGGGTTACAACCTCTTCAAGAAAAGCAGGTCAAACAGGAAAGGAGGTGGAGTTGCACTATACATAAAAAACCACTACACTGCCACAGAGCTACATCCAACCAAAGAAGATAACCCCCTAGAAATTATATGGGTTATTATAAAAGAAAAGAAGTGCAACAGTACAATTGGAGTATACTACAGACCACCAAACCAAACAGATACAATGAACAACCTCTTTACAAGCCAACTAACAGAAATATGCAATAAGCACAGCACAACAATAATGGGGGACTTTAACTACCCTGACATTAACTGGAAAACAAACTCAGCACCAAGTGGAAAGTCTGATAGATTTCTCACCAGTCTCGCTGATAATTTCTAACTCAAAAAGTGGAAACAGGAACCAGAGGGACTGCAATACTAGACCTAATATTAACAAACAGGGAAGAAATGACAGGGGGAATAGAAGAAGAAGGGACACTGGGTGAGAGTGACCATGTCATCCTAAAATTCAACATAATGCAATCACCAACTGCTGTACCCAACACCACTATAGTCCCAGACTTTAGAAAAGCGGACTTTAACAAGCTCAGAACAAACCTGGAAAAAAAACCCTGGAAGGAACTTCTAAAGGGTAAAACCACACAGGAAGCCTGGGAGGCCCTAAAAAACACTATCATAGACACCCAAAACAATTTAATCCCTACAAAAAAGAAAAACAAGAAAACTAAAATGAAACCAGCATGGCTAAACAAAGACCTTGCAGACAACATAAAAGAAAAAAATCCAAATACAAAAAATGGAAAGAAGGACACATAACCAAGGCGGAATATCAGCAAACAGCCAGAACCTTCAAACAAAAAATAAAAACAGCAAAGGCCCAACAATACTTTGCAACGAAAGTCAATGACAACAAAAAAAGCTTTTTTCAGCACATTAACAACAAGAAGAAAATCAAGGAAACAATGAAAAATGAAGACGGTAATGAAATTACACACAACAGAGATAAAGCACAGCTGCTCAATGCCTACTTTGCATCAGTCTTCACACAAAAAGAACCACCAACCAACCTGCAACTTAGCTGCAACAAACAGCTCCGGAACCGAACACAACATAGACAAAAACACAATAAGGGACTGCTTGTGGAAGATGATAATAATAATAATGATGATGATGATGATGATGATGATGATGATGATGATGATAGTAATATTATTATTATTATTATTATTATTATTATTATTTATTTATTCAATTTTTATGCCGCCCTTCTCCTTAGACTCAGGGCGGCTTACAACATGTTAGCAATAGCACTTTTTTAACAGAGCTAGGCTATTTCCCCCACAATCCGGGTCCTCATTTTACCCACCTCAGAAGGATGGAAGGCTGAGTCAACCTTGAGCCGGTGATGAGATTTGAACCGCTGACCTTCAGATCTACAAGTCAGCTTCAGTGGCCTGCAGTACAGCACTCTACCTGCTGCGCCACCCCGGCTCATATTATTATTTATTAGATTTGTATGCCACCCCTCTTCGAGGTCTCGGAGTGGCTCACAACAAGTAAAACATCATATACAAATCCAATATTAAAACAGTTTTGAAAAACCCCTATTAAAAACAGTCATACAAACCAAACACACCATATATAAAGTCAAGACAGCTAAGGATATATCAATTCCTCCATGCCTGGAGACATAGATGAGTTTTCAAAAGTTTGCGAAAGGCAAGGAGAGTGGGGACAGTCCTAATCTCTGGAGGGAGCTGATTCCAGAGGGCCAGGGCTGCCACAGAGAAGGCTCTTCCCCTGGGTCCCGCCAGAGGGCATTGTTTCGTCGATGGGACCTGGAGAAGGCCAAATCTGTGGGATCTAATCGGTCGCTGGGATTCATGCGGCAGAAGGCGGTCCCAGAGGTATCCTGGTCCGATGCCATGTAGGGCTTTATAGGTCATAACCAACACTTTGAATTGTGACCAGAAACTGATCAGCAGCCAGTGCAGGCTGCGGAGTGATGACGAAACATGGGCATATCTGGGAATGCCCATGATACCTCTCGCAGCCGCGTTCTGCATGATCTGAAGTTTCCGAACACTCTTCAAAGGTAGCCCCATGTAGTAGTCGAACCTCGAGGTGATGAGTGCATGAGCGACTGTGAGCAATGACTCCCTGTCCAAATAGGGCCGCAACTGGTGCACCAGGTGAACCTGGGCAAACGCCCTCCTCGCCACAGCTGAAAGATGGTGCTCTAACATAAGCTGTGGGTCAAGGATACCCAAGTTGTGGACCCTCTCCGAGGGGGTCAATAATTCCCCCCCAGGGTGATGGACAAGTACAAATCACCAGGACCAGACGGACTTCACCCCAGAGTCCTAAAAGAACTGGCAGACACCATAGCGGAACCACTTCTCCTCATCTACCAAAAAGCTGACGTATTCCCCATCCACAAAAAAGGTAAAAAGACTCAGGCAACTACAAACCTATCAGTCTGACTTCTATACCTGGAAAAATAATGAACAAAATAATAAAAAAACAACTTTGCTACTACCTACAAACCAACAAGATACTATCCAACAGTCAACATGGGGTTGTCAGAAACAAATCAAGCCAAACCAATCTCATATCTTTTTTCAACACCATAACTGTCGTGGTTGGCTCTGGCCCAGCTCCTGCCCCAGGGAATGTGTAGGTGGATGCAGGGGAAACTTCAACATGTCATAGGCCTGTGTTATTACCGACAGAGTCAGTTCAGAGTTTAGTTTCCTCGGACGAAGAAGAAGGTGGGAGTGACTTGGAAGAAGGGGGGGACTTCCGGTTTGCTCCGGGATCTCTGCAGAGGCTTCGGGGCAGGGCTCTGTCCCAAGACTCCTTCTACCCCTCCAGAGGTCGCGTTTTGCGGTCGGTTCGGGTCCGGATGGCTCGTTCCTAGAACAGGAGGTTTCCCTGCACCCAAGGAGCTAATGCCGAAGCTCCAGAGGTAAGGGATTGCCCTGCAGCTCTGGAGAAGGGAGAATCGACCCTCAAACTCCCAGAGGACTCGGCCATTGTGATCCGTCCATACCAGGAGGAAGCAAGAAAATAATAATAAGAACTTAAAGTTTCGAAAGAGCAGCGAAAGCAGAAGGAGAATACAAAAGAGAAAAGAAGATTTAAGGTATAATTTCATTACTATATGGTAAACTTGGAAGATAAGATCAAACTGAACATTTAAAATAATAAGGCGAAAAAGAAAAGAAGTTTAAGGGGAAAATTCATATCGTGGGGCTAGAAAAGAACAGACGGCCGGAACTACTTTTTCTTTCTTTATATGGAATTAAAGTTCTAAAATTTGATTTGAGCTGACTTTTAGGGCTGAGATTGGACACAAAATTATTGCTCAAAAGAGGATATTCGGAAACATGATTTAACAAAGATTTAATCAAGATTTAACTTTCAGCAAGTTTAGAATAACGTCAAATCCCGGGCACTATTTTCTATCTGCGGAGGGATTATGTTTTCCTTTTTTCGATCGTCATTTTCAAAATGGAATAAATCAATAGATCAACAAATAATCTGCAAATAAATTACCAATTTCATGAACTATGTGATATTGGCGACTGGTGAATTATAAATAAGAACATTTGTATTGTTGGAGTGATTTTGACTGGATCTGCTGTCTTTGGATTCTCGGTCTTCCTTGCTAAACTCGCTGCAAAGAGGAAACCTTAATTAATTAATTAATTAATTAATTTATTTATTTATTTATTTATTTATGTTAGAGTTGAAATGGACCATGAAGGCCATTGAGTTCAATCCCCTGCCCAAGCAGGAACCCTATAGTACACCAGTCAAGTGGCAGTTCAATCTTCTCTTTAAAATGTCCAGAGTGTTGGAGTTCACAGCGTCCGCTGGTAGGTTGTTCCATTGGTTGATCGCTCTGACCGTCAGGAAGTTCCTCCTTATCTCCATGTTGAATCTCTCCTTGGTCAGCTTCCAGCCGTTGTTCCTTGTCCGGCGCTCTGGTGCCCTGAAGAATAAAGTGATCCAATTCCTCTCTGTGACATCCCCTCGTATTCTTGTAGACTGCTATCATGTCCGCTCTGGCCCTCCTTTTCTCTAGGCCATCCATGCCCAGTTCCTTCAGTCTCTCTTCGTAAGTCTTGGTTTCCAATCCCTTAATCATCTTGGTTGCTTTTTTTTGCACCTTCTCCAGAGTTTCAATGTTTCTTTTGAAATGTGGTGACCAGAACTGAATACAGTACTCCAGGTGTGGTCGGACCAGGGCGTAGTAGAGTGGTATTAAGACTTCCCTGGTCTTGGAGTGTATTCCCCTGTTGATGCAGCTGTTGTCCTTTCCTTAGTCGTCTTTGAGGATTTATTTTAAGATTTATTTCAAGACTTACGTCTGGAACTGAACTAAAATTATTTTTCTTGATATCCTTGGATTAAAATACTAGATTTTGGCTTCGTATTCAAATTAGACTTGGATTTACTATTGGAGTACCGATTTACATAAATTTGGATTAATTTTACTTTTGGAACTATCTTGGACTTTGGAACTTAGAGAATAACTACAAATGAACTGGTAAAAATAATTAAAAATTTCTTAGAACTTCAATCAACAAAGGACCTCTACATTTGATCAAAAATTATAAGTATATTATTGCTGTCTTCTTTGCATTTTTTTTCTTTCTCTCTCTTTCTTCTTGTTTTTTTTCTTTTCCCTTTCTCTCCTTAGGTACTGAATATATAAATAGATATTTTAAAACAGAATTAATTGGAATAATGAATTGCTAAACCCTTCCTGGGGCCCCCTCCCTTTCTTGGTGTGGTGTCTTTCTTTCTTTTTTTTTAAAGACTAACAATAGTAATAATAAATTTCCAATAAGTAATAAATTTTGCTAAGATATAAGAAAATTAATATAAGGCGTATATCAGAGGATTAACGATCTCTTATACAGCGAAGGTAAATAAATAAAGAAAGATACAATATGAACAATTAATTACAGAATTAAAACAACTAGAGATTTTATCGCAACATAATGCTAAGAATAAGGAGATTAAGGGAAAGATAGAATTGATTAGACATAAAATTAAACTTATAGAACAAAGTTAAATAGCAGAAAAGATAAAAAGAGCTAAACAACACTATTTCGAACATGCTAATAAGCCAGGAAGATGGCTCGCGTATAAACTAAGGAAACATAGACAATCAAAAATAATTAAAGAGTTAGTAGATGAAAATGGAATGATAAAATACAACATAGATGAGAAAGCAAAAATAGTACAAGAATTTTATAAAGAATTATATAAAAAAGAGGACATTAATGAAGAAGAGATTTTTAATTACTTAGAATCTTCAAAACTACCACAATTAACGGAAGAACAACAGGAAAGTTTGGATAGTCCAATAACAATTGAGGAACTACAAACAACTATTAAAAAGCAAAAAAATAATAAAGCAACTGGGCCTGATGCCATACCGGCAGAATGGTATAAAATAGATAGTGATGTAATAACAAATAATATGTTGGAAATTTTTAATGAAAGTAGAATGGATGGCGAAATTCCTAAATCGTGGTCAGAATCTTTAATAACTTTAATTCATAAATCAGGGAACAATAAAGAAAAGATAAAAAATTATAGACCCATATCACTATTAAATGTAGATTATAAAATATTTACTTCTATTTATGCAGCTATACTTAAAAAGGTCTTGAATGTGAGAAAATACATCATGATCAAAATGGGTTCCTACCAGGTAGACAAATTAAAATTAATCTCAGAACGATTATCAACACATTAGAATATTATGAACAACATTTTAGATTGCCAGTTTTGTTAATGTTCCTCGATGCCAAAAAAGCTTTTGACAATGTAAATTGGATTTTTATAAAAATGCAATTAAATAAAATGAGATTTGGTACAAAATTTGTAAATTTGATTGACGCAATATATTCAAAACAAATGACAAAAATTATATTAAATAATGAGCAACTAGAAAAATTTGAAATATTTAAAGGCGTTCGACAAGGTTGTCTGATTTCACGTTTATTGTTTATTTTATCATTGGAAGTTCTATTGATAAAAATAAGAGCAGACCAAAAAATAAAGGGTTTGACCATTGGGAAACAAATATATAAAGTTCAAGCCTTTGCAGATGACTTAACTTTTATTACGGAGGATCCAATAACAGCAGTTCCAACGTTGATAGAGACGATAGAACAATATGGTAAAGTCGCAGGATTAAAAATAAATAAGAGTAAAACACAATTTACAGTTAAAAACACGACGGAATCTCAAGAAAGAAGACTTGAAAATATTACAGGCATGAAAATAGTTAAGAAAGTTAAGTATCTGGGAATATGGATAACATCAAAAACTATATCTTTAAAAAATGATAATTATATGAAATTAATTGAAGAAATTAAAAAAGACTTAGAAATATGGAACAATTTAAAAATATCTTTTATGGGGAGAATTGCCACAATTAAGATGAACATTTTACCTAAGATTTTATTTTTGTTTCAGGTGATACCAATAAATCCAGGGGGGAAATTTTTAAAAAAATTAACAATGATAGTTAGAAAATTTTTATGGCAAGGGAAAAAAGCAAGAATAAAGTTAAATGTTTTAGAAGATATAAAGGAAGGGGGAGGATTTGCTCTACCAAATTGGAAGTTATATTATCAGGCAGCCACTTTAACATGGATTAGAGATGGGATAGTGTTAGAAGACAAAAGAACATTAAACTAGGAAGGCCACGATCTCATGCTTGGTTGGCATGCCTTCATATGGTACGATAAAGAAAAAATACATACATATTTTAAAAGACATACAATAAGAAAGTATCTATTGGAAGTTTGGAAAGATGTTAAGAAAAATCATTTTTTAACTATTCCAGATTGGGTTTCTCCTTTAGAAGCAATAACCCACCCCAATTCGACACAAGAAATGAAAATAATAAGATATAAAGAATTATTAGACGATCAAATGAAATTAAGATTGAGAAATAAATTACAGGATGAAGGGATTAAAATTGATTGGTGGCAATATATTCAGATTCAGTCTGGATTTCAAAGAGATAGTAAGGTATACGTTTTTAATAAAAGTAAAAACTTTCTAGGTAACTTATTAATTACAAACCAGACTAAATTAATAGGGAAAGCATATAAATACACGATTGGACATAAAAATATAGACCTGACCCTAAAGGATAATATGATAAGTTGGCGTAAAAATATAGGTAGAGAAATTGATATAGATACATGGGAAAACGTCTGGATCTCTCATTGGAAAATGACAAAATCGGTTTCATTAAAAGAAAATCAAATTAAGATGTTTTATAGGTGGCATCTCCCACCGAGTAGAATTGCAAAAATATTCCCTAATACGTCCCCATTATGTTGAAATGTAAGAAAGAAATAGGTTCATATTATAATCAGTGGTGGATTTGTAGTAAAGTTAAGCTATATTGGAAAATGATAGAAAGAATAATAAAAGAAATAACAAAGCAAGAGATAGAAAACCCCCCGGAATTTTATTTATTGGGAATAACTAAACAGAAATACAAGATGGTTAAACAACCAAGAGGAATCAGAATTTTATGTGATTTGGAATAAAGTGTATATATGGATAAATAAGAAGAAGTAAAAGTAAAACTTATCTAAGAACTGTAGAAGTATTGTTATGATTTAAATTTTATGTTTCATCTCGTTTATATATGAAGGTTTTTTTATATAAGGTTAAACAAAATTTCTTCTTTTAATTTAAACTAATATATTGAATTAAGGTATTAATAATGTATTCTTTTTTCTGTATGGAAATTTGACTTCTAGAATAAGAGGGGAAATTGCAACCCCAATTTTATGTTAAATGTGTGTTTGTTAGTTTTGTCTTTTTTATAAAAAATTAATAAAGTTTATTCAAAAAAAAAAGGAAGAGGGGGACTTGGCACACAGCCCAGGCAGTCAATCTCCATTATCTTCCATTGGTTCGGATGAAGACGTCTTGGACCCACGCAAGCGCAGAATTATGCATAGAAGAGGCCAAGTAAGGACATATTACAGGAGATAAGAGAGGCCACCTATGTTAGGGTGGGGTTCCAGTAATTAGAGTTGCTGCTATAAATAGCAGCGTGTGGGTTTGGCCATTGTGGAAAAATATCTGATCGCAATTCTTCAGGAATTGTGTGTTGCTGTTTTCTGGCCTTTGTTTGTTGATATTTCACGCCTTTGAAACCAAAGCAGAGCAACGTGTGTGTGTGTGTCTCACTTTGGTGGAAGAAGAAGGGGTGTGAAGTTTCTTCACACCTACTAGCTAAGTACTTAATGACTGCTTAAGGGAAATTGTACAGACTACCCGGTTGTTTTGGGACGAGTGCTCTTTGAAATACAAAAAGTATGCTTAGTTTATTTTGAATTTTGTGATAAAGAACATTGTTTTGAATTTTCAAACGTCTGTGTGTCTGAAATTTGTACCCTTGAATTTTCGGGAGACTCCTACCAGAGAGCCCGGCAGAACAATATCCAAATTAGTAGACCAACGCAAACTTATATACTTGGACTTCAGCAAAGCCTTCGATAAAGTTGACCACAATCTCCTAATCCACAAACTAGAAAAAGTGGGGCAGGTTTCAACACATGCAGATGGATAAACAGTTGGCTGACCAACCACACCCAACAAGTTGTCCTCAACGGCTCCAAATCCACATGGAAAAAGGTAGACAGTGGGGTACCACAGGGTTCTGTCCTGGGCCCTGTGCTCTTCAACATTTTCATCAATGATCTAGATGAAGGAATAGAAGGGGAACTAATCAAATTTGCAGATGACACCAAGCTGGCGGGGGTAACCAACACCCTAGAGGACAGGCTCAAAATTCAGAAAGACCAAGACAAATTAACACTGTGGGCCCATACTAACAAAATGATGTTCAACGTGGACAAAAGCAAAGTCCTTCACCTAGGTAAAAAAAACAACTAGACACACATACAGCCTGGGAGAAACCGCTCTTAGCAGTAGCGACTGTGAAAGAGATCTCGGAGTCTTGGTGGATAATCAACTAAACATGAGCCAGCAGTGGCCAAAAAAGCCAACACAATCCTAAAATGCATCAACAAGAGGATACACTCCAAGACCAGGGAAGTATTAAAACCACTATTCTAAGCCCTGGTCAGACCACATCTGGAGTACTGCATCCAGTTCTGGTCACCTCACCTCAAAAGAGACATTGAAACTCTGGAGAAGGTGCAGAAAAGAGCAACCAAAATGATTAGGGGACTTGAAACCAAGACTTACGAAGAGAGATTGCAGGAACTGGGCATGGATAGCCTAGAGAAAAGGAGGGCCAGATGGGACATGATAGCAGTATACACGTATACGAGGGGTTGTTACAGTGAGGAGGGGTCACTCTATTCTCCAGGGCACCAGAGGGCCGGATGAGGAACAACGGCTGGAAGCTGGCCAAGGAGAGATTCAACCTGGAAATAAGGAAGAACTTCTGACCTTCAGAGCAATCAACCAGTGGAACAGCCTGCCTGTGGAGGTTGTGAACTCCCCAACTCTGGACACTTTCAGGAGAAGATTGGACTGCCCTTTGGCTGGGGTGCTATAGGATTTCCTGCTCAGGCAGGGGGTTGGACTTGATGACCTGCATGGTCCCTGTCAACTCAATCAATCAATCAATCAATCAATCAATCAATCAATCAATGCCCCCCTAGCCACAGTTGCTGTAGCCTCAGCTGTGGATTTAGGAGGACACTCAAGTTGCGAACCCTATCTGAGGAGGAAATTGCTTTCCCCACCTCCAGCACCAAGGACAGGCAGATGGGATCGTCTTTAGGAGGAAGGACCCACAGCTACTCAGTCTTGTCGACATTGAGTTTTAACCTGTTAATCCCCATCCAAACCCTTGTGGCTGCAAGACACCGGCCCATCACTTCCACCGCTTCACTGAACTGACATGGGGTAGAGATATACAGCTGAGTATCATCAGTGTATTGTTGGCAACTCACCCCATGTTGTCGGATGATCTCACCCAGTGGTTTCATGTAGATATTGAATAAGAAAGAAGAGAGGACTGACCCCTGAGGCACCCCACAGAGGAGGTAAACTAGGTAAAGGGGACAAAACTAGGTAAAGGGAACAGAGTTGTAACTGATGTGGATGATTTCTGTCCCTAACCAATGAGGATAAAGCAGTTTGTTGAAGTTTATGAAAAGGGAGCTGTAACTAAAATAGATGTAGTTGTTGATTAAAAGGGCAAACAAATAATGATAATAATGTTCATCGTGCAATGTGCACGGACGCGCGAAGCTTGAGGAACAAGCTCTGTGAGTTAATGGCCATAATATCTAGAGATAATTTGGATCTGATTGCCAAAACTGATACATGGTTTAAGGACTCCAATGAATGGGAAATATCTATACCAGGATATACATTTTAGAGAGTAGAGAGAAGGGGAGGTGGAGTAGCCATTTATGTTAAGGAAAGTCTAAAAGCCACACTAATTCAAAATATATGTAAACAACTGGAGACTCTCTGGGTTTGCAGGCAAACTAGAGAGGGTTCTGTCATTAGAATTGGGGTGATTTATAGGCCTCCAGGGCAATCTGAGGATTATGACAAGATGATGGATGAAATTACCCAAATGGCAGTAAAGGGAGATATTGTGGTTATGGGTGATTTCAACATACCTGACGTTGACTGGAATATCCCTAGTGCCCTTACATGTAAAAGTAAGAATATAGTAGAGGCCCTTATAGGAGCAGCTCTGGCACAGCTGATTAAGGCACCGACTAGAGGGGACAATATTCTAGATTTAGTTTTTATGAATGGAAATTGGGTTTCAGAAGTTAAGGTGGGAGAAAATTTAGTTTGCACTGACCACATATGTTTGTGGTTTGATGTAAAAACTGATTGTGAGCAATCCTATACTACAACCAAAGTATTTGATTTCAGAAAAACAAATTTCAGTGAAATGGGGGAATATTTAAACAATGAATTAAAAGGGAGGGACAAAATGGCAGGAGCGAGTGCCCAGTGGACTGTATTAAAAAAGGCCATCTTAAAAGCCACTGGACTGTATGTAAGGCAAATAACTAAAGGTAAAAGGAAGAAGAAACCGCTACGGTAAGGGCTATAGTCAATGAAATAAAGTCTGCCTATAGGGGGTATAAAGAGTCTGGAAGTATAGCTGACAGAGAGGTATATAAAATGAGACAGAAGGAGGCAAAACAGATAATACATGCTACTAAAGTCTCAAAAGAAGAAGAAATTTCCTAATCTGTAAAGAAGAAAAATTGCAGCATCACACAGCTTAGTACTGGGGACAATACATACATTGATGGAAATAAGAAGGTCGCTGACCATTTCAATAGCTACTTCTATTCAGTTTTCTCAAAAGACAGCTTACAATATGGTGCTTTGGATGGATATAGCATTGCTTCCAGCTGCAGGGATTCAGCTCCAGTGATCTCAGAGGCAGATGTCTTAGAAGAACTTGAACTATTAAAGATAAATAAGGCAATGGGTCCGGATGGCATCCACCCCAGAGCTCTTAAAGAACTCAGATCAGTCATTGCTAATCCCCTGACTGATTTGTTTAACCAATCCCTTTTCACAGAACATGTTCCTGATGATTGGAGAATGGCCAGTGTTGTGCCTATCCACAAGAAGGGCAGTAGAGAAGAACCTGATAACTACAGGCCAGTTAGCTTGACTCTACTCAAAAAGAGGATAAATCAGCAGCTAAAAACCAATAACCTATTGAACCCAAACCAGCATGGCTTTATTGAAGGCAAATCATGTCAGACTAATCTCATTGATTTCTTGGATGAAGGCGGTGCCGTGGATATTGCCTATCTGGACTTCAGCAAAGCCTTTGATATGGTTCCACATAAAGAACTGATAGATAAGTTAGTGAAGATTGGACTTAATCCCTGGATAGGTCAGTGGATTTGCAGCTGGCTGAAGCATAGATATCAGAGGGTTGTTGTTAATGGTGAGTATTCTGAGCAGAGCCTGGTTACAAGCGGTGTGCCACAAGGGTCTGTTCTGTTCCTATTCTTTTTAACAGGTTTGTGAGTGACATAGGGGAAGGTTTGGTAGGAAAGGTTTGCCTATTTGCCGATGACTCTAAAGTGTGCAATAGGGTTGATATTCCTGGAGGCGTCTGTAATATGGCAAATGATTTAGCTTTACTAGATAAGTGGTCAAAGCAATGGAAACTGCAGTTTAATGTTTCCAAATGTAAAATAATGCACTTGGGGAAAAGGAATCCTCAATCTGAGTATTGGCAGTTCTGTGTTAGCAAAAACTTCAGAAGGATTTAGGGGTAGTGATTTCTGACAGTCTCAAAATGGGTGAACAGTGCAGTCAGGCAGTAGGGAAAGCAAGTAGAATGCTTGGCTGCACAGCTAGAGGTATAACAAGCAGGAAGAGAGAGATTGTGATTCCACTGTATAGAACTCTGGTGAGACCACATTTGGAATACTGTGTTCAGTTCTGGAGACCTCACCTACAAAAAGATATTGATAAAATTGAATAGGTCCAAAGACGGATTACAAAAATGGTGGAAGGTCTTAAGCATAAAACTTATCAGGAAAGACTTAATGAACTCAATCTGTATAGTCTAGAGGACAGAAGGGAAAGGGGGGACATGATTGAAACATTTAAATATGTTAAAACGTTAAATAAGTTTCAGGAGGGAAGATCAGAAGCAACATGAGAAAATATTATTTTACCGAAAGAGTAGTAGTTGCTTGAAACAATCTTCCAGCAGACTTGATTGGTAAATCCACAGTAACTGAATTTAAACATGCATGGGATAAACATAATTCCATAAGGCCATTGGAGCTGTGAGTTCTGCCACCTGCTTACTGGATCCGTGTCCCTTCTGGCTGGTCTCCGCCAGCTGGGTCCAGGAGATTGTCAACGCTTCTTTGGGGAGGGGGTCCGTTCCGGATCCCTACAAGGAAGCACTTGTGCGCCCCCTCCTCAAGAAGCCTTCCCTGGACCCAGCCATTCTTAACAACTACTGGCCAGTCTGTTGAGAAGGTGGTGGCGCTCCAACTCCAACGGTCCTTGGAAGAAGCCGATTATCTGGGTCCTCAGCAGTCAGGATTCAGGCCCAGCTACAGCACGGAAACTGCTTTGGTCGCGTTGGTGGATGATCTCTGGCGGGCCCGGGACAGGGGTTTATCCTCTGTCCTGGTGCTTCTTGACCTCTCAGCAGCTTTTGATACCATCAACCATGGTATCCTTCTGCGCCAGCTGGAGGGGTTGGGAGTGGGAGGCACTGTTCTTCAGTGGTTCTCCTCCTACCTCTTCGGTCGGTCGCAGTCGGTGTTAGTGAGGGGCCAGAGATCGACCTCAAGGTTACTCCCCCCTGCTATTCAATATCTACATGAAACCGCTAGGTGAGATCATCCAGAGGCATGGGGTGAGGTATCATCAGTATGCAGATGATACCCAGTTGTACATCTCCAGCCCATGTCCAGTCAATGAAGCAGAGGAAGTGATGTGCTTGGTCTGGAGGCTGTTGCGGTCTGGATGGGTGTCAACAGACTCAAGCTCAACCCAGATAAGATGGAGTGGCTGTGGGTTCTGCCTCCCAAGGACAATTCCATCTGTCCATCCATAACCTTGGGGGGGGGGAAATTATTGACCCCTTCAGAGAGGGTGCGCAACTTGGGCATCCTCCTCGATCCACAGCTCACATTAGAGAACCATCTTTCAGCTGTGGCGAGGGGGACGTTTGCCCAGGTTCGCCTGGTGCACCAGTTGCGGCCCTATCTGGATTGGGACTCACTACTCACAGTCACTCCCTCCTCTCCACTTCTCTTTCCCTCCCTCTCTTTCCCTTTTCTTTCTCTCTCTCTTTTCCCTCTCTCTCATTCTTTCCCTCCAGGTCTCTCTCATTTCTATGTATTTCTCCCTCTCCCCCTTCTCTCTCTCATTTGTTTCTCCTCCCTTTTTGCTCTCATTTCTCTCACCTTAATTTCGAGTGGGGGGTGCGGCTGCGGTGGCAGGCAAAGAGCCATTTTCTTTGGGGAGGGGCTATGTGCTTCTGGGAGAAGAGGCTGAGCGTGAGCTTTAAAAAGAAAGGCTGAGGGCGGCCGAGGCAAGGGCTCTGGTTTGGGCAGTGCCATCATTGAGCAACGGGAGTGACCGCCCCTTTTCCCCCACAGGATACACACACACACACACTCCTACGGCACTGCCCAAACTGGAACTCTTGCCTCGCCCTCCCTCCACCTTTCTCTTTAACGTTGAAAGTGGAGTGCTTAGCTTCCCCCCTCCTCCGGCACATGGCAGGGCACAGAAGTTCGCCCTTAGGCAGATCAGCTGTTGGGCGGCAAGAAATGGAAAATCCTGCGCTTTGCCTGCATGGCCACATGACCATGGCAGGCTGGTCAAGACAGCGGGCAGGCCGGATGCAGCCCGCGGGCTGCCCCTTGCCCAGGTCTGCTCTAGATTATTGGTGTTCTTGTCCTGACTAGATCTGCCAATTTTGCATTTTATGGGATTTTGTTTTCCAACGTAACCTTGGTTTCATTTTTTTCTTGTTAATTTTACCTAATATGGTTATGTTTTACTCTAATCTGATATTGTAAGAACACATGCATCTTTCATTTACTAATTTAGCCATATCACATACTATTTCACATTGAAATAGATCTATAAATACCGTAGTTACAAATTCGATTCTATGAAGATATATGACATACTGGAATGCATCAGTAATGGGAAGCCAAATTTTTTACTGCCACACTGCGGGTGTGGCTTATTTTGTAGGTATGCCTTAATGGTCATGTGACTGGGTAGGAGTGGTTTGGCGGCCATGTGATTAGGTGGGAGTGGCTTGATCATCATCATTCAAGTGAACTGTTAAATCCTTGAGTTACAACCTTATCAATGTCGCTCGCTGAGGTGACAATTTGCTTTGTGTTTCCTGCGCTCTCCTTCCTGGGTTACCCCCCCCCCCACGTCAGGCTGGGTAGCTAAGCAAACGGGTGCTGCCAGAAGCATAAATGCTGCCAGTGCCACTTCTACTCATGCCTTCTGAGGTGGCCGCATGAGGCTGGAGGGGAGCCAGGCATGAGAGAGGAAAGCTCATCCGAGGCCAGGAAGGAGGAAAGAGGAAAAATGCAAGGAATGCAACAGCAGCAGCAGTAGGGGGAAAAAAGGAGAGCTGAGCTGAGACCAGTAATCCAAGAAGTGACAGCAACCGATCAGCTGGAGCTGTGCACACATCTTCATTTCCACCAGTGGAACTGTGTTCCACCCCATCCTCCCTGCTGCCCACCCCTGGAATGCATATATTTGACTTTACTAAGCATTTTACTGAATGTTCTTTGCTTGATTTTTGGTGTATTTTATCTCTTTTCATTAACTGCCATTGTTGATTAATCAAAAAATGTACATACACGTTGTAATGCAAACCAAATAAATATTCAATGATAATATAGTACAAACACATTTTGGGGAAGTTGTTGTCATAGGCAGGGGAAATATGAAAGATAGTCTTTATTTTATTTTAAATTAAATTTCAGTAATATTTAAACACTTGTTTGGGACAGTTTTGTTTTTAATTTATATTATTTTTATTTTCTGATTTATCACTAGTACCTTAAGCTCAGCATTCTGTTTCTTTAGTCCTTCCACTGTATAAGAAATCTCCTTCCATGTTCCAGCCTTCATTTTGGCACATTTTAGTCTTTGCTCAGCTTCTTGCTTTGCTTCCAACCATTGTGTTGAATCTTTCAACATTTCATGTAACTGTTGCCTTCGGTTCTGAATGTGACCTTGCACTTCATCCCACTGGTTTTGTATTTCTTCAACTGTGGAAAATAAAGGCAAAAATAAAATATGTATCTTTATTTTCAAATACTTATTTCAGTGAATTAAAATAGAAGTTTAAAAGCCTGTTCTTGATTATGTTCAAACTTAAATTATTTCAAATTAACATCTCAATCTAGGACCTTAAATTGTATTTGTTGAATTAATTGTTCATAATAATATTATTATATAATAGTGACAAAACTTTAGATAAGTAAATGTGGGTTAACTATCCATGTCTATAAGAATGTGGAATGCCCTCTGTGGATATGATAGAATCAAACCTACATGCCTGGTTAAGGCAACACAGTTCTTTGATTACTTTAAGAAAATAATAATTAGTTTAAGCTTCCGTTTACCTAAGGTAATTAAAATCCTTCTGTTTGTCTAAGGTAAAAACTAACTAGATGCAGTGGTACCCCTGCTTAAGAACACCTGGGTGTTCAAGATTTTTTTGCCTCCTCTTAAGAACCATTTTCCACTTAAGAACCCAAACCCGGAAAAATTTCCCAGAAAATTTGAGAGTGGCACTAAGGCCCACTTTCCTGCCATTCCTCCTTTAATCCCGGCCATCTCAGGTTTTTCTGGGCTGCCAGAGGAGCCTTTCGGTGGTTTTCCTTTCCCTGGGTGCTTGGAAAGGGAATAATCCACTTTGCTGTGGTGACTCCCTTGCGCTGCCTCCCATACACCTGGCACGAGGTTGCCTCCTGGAGTGTCTGGGCGCAGAAAGGCAAAAGAGGGCACTTCACTCTGGCCGGATCAACTCGGCTTCAGCCAAACCGAGGAGTCACCCCAATAAAGGAAAAGCTACAAAGCAAGTGAGCAAGAGGAGAGGGGAACCCTTCAGCATGGGAAGGGGGAAGAGGAAACAGGTAGCAGCAGCAGCAGCTGCCTTTTGGTTAAAGGATAGGGAGGTTCCCCCCCTCTCGCCCACCTGGGTTTCTCTCTCTGGCGCAGTGTATGGGAGGCAGCCTCGTGCCGGGTGTATGGGAGGCATGTGCTCCTCCTGGCCACCTCAGTCCCTCTTTTTTTTTTTAAGCCTTAAAGTTTTGGATTCCCTTCACCTCACTTTCTTCCTTCAGCAGTGACTGTCCTTCTCCTCTTCTTCCTTCTCCTCCTGCCACCCAAATTTATTTCTTTTCTAATGGGTTTGCACGCATTATTTGCTTTTACATTGATTCCTATGGGAAAAATTGCTTCTACTTACAAACTTTTCTACTTAAGAACCTGGTCACAGAACAAATTAAATTCTTAAGTAGAGGTACCACTGTATTCTTCCTGTTCATTTAGCAATTGTACCTTGACAGGATTTTGTCTGTATGCTATGTGTCACATATTAACCATTTACATTGTAACTAGATTAAGTAAAAAGTTAATATTTTATATTTGTATACACAAGAAACTTGTTATACATAATAAGCTTTCAAGTCCAGAGCCGGAGCTGCTGAACACGAGACAGAACTGCTCATCCCAGAGAAATATTTCCAAACTGGACAAAGCATTTTTCAAGACATCATGTTTCTGTGTCTGTGATTTCTACAATAATGAATTAAACAACAGGAGTATGATTTGGATATACTGTACACTCATTGTAATTATTTAAAATCAGTTTATTATTTAGACATATTTCAATTAAACAAGCTATGATCTTCAATTGGTTCAGAAAAAGGAAGAGCTTGAAAATAATTCATCTTACTATTATAGCTGTTCCACTAATTAAATATTGTGTTTGAGAAGTAAAATGCTAACAAAGTTCATTATACCAAATTTAAGTCTCTGTAATACTGGAATTTGTAAACCATTAACCCAGAAGTGTACATCAAACAATTATTTGTCACATATTTTATACATACTAATGGTTCTATTTTGATATGGAAAGAAACAGTAGCCCTTGAAATAGAGAAAATGAATAGAGAAAATAATCTCTTTTGATAAAACCTAAACATAATTTTATGCTTAATTATGAATTATTTGGTACAGTAAAAATATGATTCTTTATATTATAGTTATAGTTTTCTAATTGTTTTCTAAGAAGCAAAAAAATGCTTTGTTGTGGTTTGTAAAGTGAGAATAAAATAGTTGAAAAGTGTAAAATCTGTTATAAGCATAAGAACAGAACAGATAATAAATGTATTAAAACAGTTGTATGAATGTAATCAGTAGAAAGTTGAGTCACATGAATTAAGCAATATCATTTTTAAAGACAAAAAACAAATATATCAATGTAAATACCTTTAAAATATAAAATATAATAGTGTTAATTATATAAGAAATATAAGAACTTTAGAGGGATAAGAATATGGCAACATTATTATTATTATTATTATTATTATTATTATTATTATTATTATTATTTATTAGATTTGTATGCCGCTCCTCTCCATAGACTCGGGGCGGCTCAACCATAGCTAAGATAATTAAGAAACCGACACTGATAATGTCATCGCCAGCTGTGTAAAAATCTAGTGCTACTGCTGCGACTGAGCCTAGTGTGTCAGATGAACCTACATTACAGACATTACAAAACTCCCTGGACAAAATAATAATTAATAATAATTTGGTTTCCGGTGGCTGCCTGTGGTGTAGCAGCTGTAAGGAGGGGTATTTCCCCTCCCGAGGCTGCTTTTTCTTTTGATCCCCGAGACCCTTCAAGGCACAGATTGTTCAGAGTTGTTATGCCGGGCTTCACGTTAGAAGCCCCCAATTAAGTCCAAAGGAGAAATTCAAACACACACGTTTGTAAAGTAAACAAAGTTGGTTTATGAAAAGGAAAATACTGTCCAAAACACACTTTTAATCAGCCAAAGTGCTCTCCCACACACAAGCCTTGAATGCTGTGAAAAACATAAAACAAAAGCAAAGCAGATAAAAAGCAGCTGTGAAGACGTCACAGCCACACACACACCTTCAAGAGTCCTCACGCTTAAACTTAACTGTGAATTGTTTCACAAAGTCCTTGTAAATCCTGAAGCCATTCACAAAAGTCTTTGTAAATTTCTGAAGCAAACCACAAGTCTCTCTCTCAAAACGAATAAACTCCCATGCCAAGAGGCAACAACGCTGGCAATTTTATCAGCAGCCCCATTAGCCTAATTGCCCCAGCCACAGGTGTTTTCCCTTATTTCCTATAATACTTGTGCAGTTGTCCCTTCCTTGACATCAACCTGTGTCTGCGAACATCTATGAATGCCTCCTCTTCTGAAGCTAACGATGATAATGATGATGATGATGATGGTTCACTAATGGGGTAATTAGCTAATGGGATTATTATTATTATTATTATTATTATTATTATTATTATTATTAGATTTGTATGCTGCCCCTCTCCGAAGACTCGGGGCGGCTCACAATAATAGAAACAATATAACAGTGAAACAAATCTAATATTAAAAATAAAACATATAAAACCCCAGCAATTAAAACCATGCAACACATACATACCAAACATAAAATATAAAAGCCTGGGGGAGGATGTCTCAGTCCCCCCATGCCTGGCGATATAGGTGGGTCTTGAGCAATTTGCGAAAGACAAGGAGGGTGGGGGCTGTTCTAATCTCTGGGGGGAGTTGATTCTAGAGGGCTGGGGCCACCACAGAGAAGGCTATTCCCCTGGGGCCCACCAAATGACATTGTTTGGTCGACGGGACCCGGAGAAGGCCAACTCTGTGGGACCTAATCGGCCGCTGGGATTCATGCGGTAGAAGGCGGTTCCGGAGGTATTCTGGTCCAATGAGGAGAAGAGAAGTACCAAGAGAAGTTCACATCACGTTTTCTAGAAGAATAATCAGAGATGACATCTTAAAGCAAGCAAGAAATCAGACTTGGAAGTATAAAGAGAAAGACATCACAATCCTGAGACAAGTTCCAAAGAGGATAAGAGAAAGTAGGAGAGAGTACTACTTTCTTACAAGTGTATTAATGAAATAAAAAAGTTTTCAGATGATTGGTACCAGAAGGACTTGCTTTGACCTGGCAAGGAATGAAAATCAAGATACAGAGTGTGGAAGAAGCTAGAACTTTCTTTGCACAAAGCGGATTGAATAGAACAGACCAACCATTGAAAGTATCCAAAGATAAAGAAGAAGAAAGGGGGGCTACCAGTAAAGAGAGGGAGGAAGTACAAGATGTTAAAAAGAAACAAACACAAACTCAGCAGGAACTGGTGTTAGACAGTAGACTACGAGAACCAAAAGAAATTAAAAAATACTATAAATAGAAATGTTACATGACTTGAAAATCTTTTCAGTTAACGTAAATGGATTGAACAACCCTAGGAAAAGAAATCAAATATTGACTAAACTTAAGAAATAAAGTGCACAAATAAATATTCTACAGGAAGTTCATATTAAGAAAACAAATAGAAGATTACTTAATAAACCAAAATTAGGGAAACTTTACACTAGCTTAGCAAATAAAAAAAAAGAGGAGTAGCAATGTACATTGATGAAACAATAGAATCAAAACAGATATATAGTGACAACGAAGGAAGAATCTTAATCGTACAATTGGATTTAGAATCAAAACCTCTCGTTATTATATTGATATACGCACCAAATGATAATCAAAAACAATTTTATAAGGAACTATACAATAAAATAATTGAACTATCAATGGAAAATATGATAATAATAGGTGACTTTAATGCAATCCCAGATAGTCAAATGGACTACACAGGGAAGAAGAAGGAAAATAAAAAAAAGGTAATCTTACTAACAACATTTTGGAAAATGAGTACAGAATTACTATTAAAAGATATATGGCACGAATGCCACCCACAAAATAAACAATACACTTTTTACTCAAACCCCCATAAAATTTGGACTAGGATAGATATGGCCCGGGCACCATCACACATAATGGAAAGGATTAGAGATATTGAGATAGAAACTAATAGTTGGGCAGACCACAACCCATTAATTATATATTGGAAAGGTAAAGAAAAATTCAAAAATTGGTCCATGAATAGAAATATATTACGAGACCCAGAATATAAAGAGTCGATAGGGAAAGAATTAGAGTCCTTTTTAAAAATAAATAAAAATAACGATACACCCCCACAAAACCTTTGGGACACAACAAAGGCATATAAATGGGGGTTAACAATTTCTTACATGGCAAAAAAGAATAAAGAGAAAAAGATGCAATATCAAAAACTAAAAGATGAATTTAAAAAATTAGAACTAGAAATGCCCACAAAATGAACACGATGATAAAGTTAAAAACCAGAGAGAATTAATAAAGCATAAAATAAGGTTGATAGAACAAGAACAAATAGTAGAAAAAATAAAAAGAGGAAAACAAGAATATTTTGAACATGCAAACAAACCAGGAAGATGGCTAGTTTACAAACTTAGGAAAGAAAGAGAAACCAGAATTATTAAAAAATTAACAGATAGTAAAGGAATAATAAGACATAGAATAGATGAAAAGAAGGAAATAGCTAGAGTTCTATAGAAAATTATATGAAAAAGAAGAAATAAAGGAAGACGCAATTTCAGATTATTTAAGTTCTATTGATTTACCTATGTTAACCGAAGATCAACAACAAAAATTAAACAAACCCTTCACAGAAATAGAGTTACCAGCAATCCATTAAAAATCCGAAGAATAACAAGGCCACCGGCCCTGATGCAATACCAGCAGAATTTTATAAGCTATATAACGAAATACTCTTTTCAAATATGTTAGATATATTTAATAGGATAATAGCAGATGGTAAATTACCTAAAACATGGACAGAAACTTTAATAACACTAATACACAAGGCAGGAACTGAAAAGGAGAGGATTGAAAACTATAGACCGATTTCGCTATTGAATGTAGACTATAACATTTTTATATCAATATTTGCGGCTAGGTTTAAAAATATTATAAATCAAATAATACATGAAGATCAGAACGGATTCCTACCAGGTAGCTAAATTAAAAATAATTTGAGAACAATTATAAATACCCTAGAATACTACGAACAACACCCTGAAAAACAAATGTCACTCATATTCCTTGATGCCAAAAAAAAAGCATTTGATAATGTAGATTGGACCTTTATGAAAATACAATTAAACAAGATGAATGTAGGAACCAAATTTTTTAATATAATTGATGCCATTTATTACCTCAGGGACCGCCTTCTGCTGCATGAATCCCAGCGACCAGTTAGGTCCCACAGAGTGGATCTTCTCCGGGTCCCATCAACTAAGCAATGTCGCCTGGCGGGACCCAGGGGAAGAGCCTTCTCTGTGGCGGCCCCAGCCCTCTGGAACCAACTCCCCCCAGAGATTAGAACGGCCCCCACCCTCCTTGCCTTTCGTAAACAACTTAAAACCCACCTCTGCCACCAGGCATGGGGGAATTGAGATCCTCTTTCCCCCTAGGCCTTTACAATTCTATGCATGGTATGTATGTATGTATGTATGTTTGGTTTTTATATTAATTGATTTTTAATCATCAATACCAAATTACTATTGTACACTGTTTTATTGTCGCTGTTAGCCGCCCCGAGTCTCTGGAGAGGGGCGGCATACAAATCCAATAAATAAATAAATAAATAAATAAATAAATTTATGCTAATCAATCAGCAAAAATCATAATAAACAAAGAACAAACAGGAAGATTAGAAATACAAAGAGGAGTTAGACAAGGTTGCCCTATATCACCATTATTATTTATTTTAACATTGGAAACTTCACTAATAAAGAACAGAAAATGAAATAAAAGGCTTGAAGATTAGAAAAGAAATATATAAAGTTCAAGCCTTAGCTGATGACGTGGTTTTCATAAAAGAAGATCCATTGGCGTCAATCTTAAAATTAATAGATTTAATAGAAGATTATGGGAAAGTAGCAGGCTTGAAAATTAACAAGGAAAAGACGCAAATACTTACAAAAAATATGACAGACCAACAGACAAAATATCTTGAAAACTTAGCAAATATGAAAATAACAAAAAAGATAAAATACTTAGGTATCAAATGATAATTATATAAAACTCTTAGGACAAATTAAAAAAGACTTGGAAATATGGAATAACTTACAGCTATCTTTAGTTGGAAGAATTTCCACAATAAAAATGAATACCCTCCCTAAAGTACTGTTTTTATTTCAAGTTATTCCAATTAACCCTGAACCATTTAAAAAAAAAACCAACTAGATAAAATTACAAAAAAATGTATATGGCAGGGCAAGAAATCAAGGATAAAACAAAGATCATTAGAAGATCGTAAAGAGAGAGGAGGGCTCGCCGTCCCTAACTGGAAGCTATATTACCAAGCAACTGTGTTAACGTGGATAAAAGAATGGCTAACCTTGGAAAACAGAAGATTATTAAATTTAGAGGGCCATGACTTAATGTTAGGCTGACATGCCTTTGTATGGTATGAAAAGTCCATAACGCACTCATATTTTAAAAGTAATATAATTAGAAAGGCATTGATAGACGTCTGGTATGAGATAAGGAAAAATCACTTCTTAGTAATTCCAGAATGGATCTCACCTATAGAAGCTATTTCTCACCCTAATTTGTTAAAAGAAGGTAAAATATGGAAATATAGAGATTTGCTTGATAATCAATTAAAACTGAAAACAAAACAAGAATTGCAGGAGACCAGGGTGGACATTGATTGGTGGCAGTACACCCAGATTAATTCTAGATATCAAAAAGACGTGAGAATATATAACTTCAAGAAAGACAATAATATAATTGGGAAATTACTAATTCAAAATCAAGCAAAATTATTTGGGAAGTTATATAAATATTTAATAAACTATAAAACAATAGGCTGGATATTGAAAGATAACATGATTAGTTGATGTAAAAATTTTGGAAAAGAAATAAATTTAGATACATGGGAAAAGGTATGGCTATATAACTGGAAAATAACTAAATCCATTTCCTTCAAAGAAAATCAAATTAAGATGTTTTATAGATGGCACCTTCCACCATATAGGATTTCAAAGATGTTTCCTAATGTTTCACCTATTTGCTGGAAATGCAAAAAAGAAATTGGTACATTTTTTCATATATGGTGGACCTGCCCAAAATCTAAGACTTATTGGAATAAGGTAGAAAAATGGTTAAAGGAAATCATAAACAAAGAAATTAAGAAAACTGCGGAATTTTTTTTATTAGGTATCACTGTCTGCGGAGAGGGGCGGCATACAAATCCAATCAATCAATCAATCAATCAATCAATCAATAAATAAATAAATAAATAAACAAACAAACAAACAAACAAATAAATAAGAAAAGAAATATACTATTTAATAATTCATATATTAGTAGCGGCAAGAATTGTATTTGCACAGAAATGGAAGGAAAAGGAAATTCTAAAAGACGAAGACGTCTGCTGTTCTGTTTCGGGTCTATGTGACCCGAAGCCAAGTTTGAGTCCCTGTAAAAAATTTTCCCTGCATATCTGAAACTTGAAATTTCATGACTTTTCATCATTTCAGGGGTTCTCTCTATGAGAATTTTTTTTGGGGGTGGGGGGTTTTAGTTTTTGCTGGGCAAAAAAAGTCCCAAATCTTCTGTTCGGGTCACATACGACCCAGACCGAAAACTCTTCATTTGAAGTGCTTATGTTTGGTCAATTTGAAAACTTTTTTCACTTGGAAAGTAGTCTGAACATTTCTGCACACAATGATATGAAAATTGAACTGAAAAAATTAATCCTTATTGGTTTATTTTGCACATAAATGTGCCTCCCCCCTGTTTTTGTGTAAGTTTTTTCAATTTATGGATAGTTTTGCTTGCAAAATGCATTCTATTTTACTGAAGTTGGTGTGGGATTGGTAGCTTGAACATTTCTGAATATAAGAAAAATATAAAGGAACTGAAAAAAATGATTCTTACTGGTTTTTTAACATCAGAAATAAGCCCCCCCCCTCGGATGCTTGCAACCATTTTCACTTTTTATTTTTTTATGCTCCAAATCCGAAATATTCTTTAAAATCTTAGGCATTCATTTACTCAATTTAACAATGCTGATCATCAAAAAAATATTTGTGGGGGTGGGGGAAATTTTTTTTTTCTGGGCAGAAAAAAAGTAATGTTTAGTCTGTTCGGGTCATATAGACCCGGACCAAAATGATTTTCTTTAGGTACACTTGAATTTGGTCTTTTTGAAAACTTTTTCAACTGGAAAACTAGTTTGAACATTTATGAACATAATGATATGAAAATTGAACTGGAAAAATTGAGACTTATATTTCTATTTTGATCAAAAAGCCCCTCCCCCATCCTTTCTGAATTTCGTGTCAATTTATATTTTTTAAGGCTACAAATCCCTAAGGAATTTCCCCCCAAAAGGTTTGATATATTAAATTGAACAATCCTGAACATAAGAAAAATATAAATGAACTGGAAAAAATGGTTCTTATTGGTTTATTTTTCCCACAAAAGGGCCACCCCACCTGGCCTTGCTGTGTGCCATTATTGTCACTTGTTATATATATTTTTCTAGAAATATTTGGAATATCCTTTTGAAAATCAACCACATTGTAGCCAGATAACTAATTTTATGAAAGAAATCCATTTTACTAAAAAAAAGTATGTAAGTTTGAAATTAACAGCATAATTTTTATATAAATTGAAATAACTTTATGTGCAAAATAAACCAATATGCATCAATTTTTCCAGTTCAATTTTCATATCATTATGTTCAGAAATGTTCAAGCTACAAATCCCACACCAACTTTAGCAAAATAGAATGCATTCTGCTAGCAAAACTATCCATAAAGTGAAGACTATTTCACAGAAACGGGGGGGTGCATGCATTATATCAGCAAAATAAACCAATAAGATTTACTTTTCTCATTTCAATTTTCATATCATTGTTTGCAGAACTGTTCAAGCTACCAATCCCACACCAACTTTAGTAAAATAGAATGGATTTTGCAAGCAAAACTATCCATAAATTGAAAAAACTTTCACAAAAACGGGGGGGGAGGCACATTTATGTGCAAAATAAACCAATAAGGATTAATTTCTTCAGTTCAATTTTCATTCCATTGTGTGCAGAAATGTTCAAACTTGTTTCCAGGTGAAAAAAGCTTTCAAAAAGACCAAATATAAGTACCTAAAATGATCAATTTGCAGTCCGGGTCAAATAGACCCGGGAACATAAGATTAGGGAGTTTTTTCGAACAGAACAGCAGGGTTAAGAAAATTATGGAATGTGCAGAATTAGATATGATGACGAGAAGGTTAAATAACCAAATGGAAACAGAGTTTTATAAAACTTGGGAGAAAGTATATAATTGGTGGAATGCTAATAAAGATTATTAATGATATAAAAATGCACTATAGAAAAGTTAAATTTTTTAGGCAGAATATATAGTATACTTATATTTAATAGATAAGTTTTAATTTTATTAATTGATTGTGAGTATTTTAACTACAATAATGCAACAAAAATGCTGAATTGAGTAGATTTTAAACTTGTGGTCAGTTCATTTGTTTTATTTATTTTTTGTTTCTATTATATGATGCCTGAAACGCTATTGACAACCCTCTGGTATAAAT
>NW_027248619.1:0-67000 GCF_031021105.1 Erythrolamprus reginae | reverse complement strand
TGCATCCTAATATAGTAGATATTAATCAGTCCAGAAATACAATTTTTGTAAAATATTAATAACAGAAACAATAGTAACAAATTACAAAGCACATAGCTGTTGATGCTACATATTGACTTTATGATTGACTACTTTAAATTGGATTGAATTGTTTTAATAGCCATGCCATTTTGTATTTTTAGTATATATTTTTACAGTTCACTAAGATACTTTAATGTCCATAGATAAAGAGTGAATAGGAAAAGTATATTTAGATCTAACATCTAGATGTACAAAATGAAAAGAAATGAATTAAAGAAATCATGCATATTTTCTTAACTTAAAAGGTTAGACTTCACACAATCTTTATTTCTTGTATCTTAAATTACATGTACTAACTTATGAACAAATTCAAGTGATTTTAATGTAAATGGGAAAGCTTTGACTTCATACTGTTTAAAGATATTAAATCACCCTCATGTTTTCTTGTTAATATTCTCTTGGCATTGCTTCAAGCTTTTAGAACTTTATTACTTTAAATATTAAAAATGTCCAAAGTTATACAGTGGTCCCTCGATTTTCGCGGGTTCGAACTTCGCGAAACGGCTATACCACGGTTTTTCAAAAATATTAATTAAAAAATACTTTGCTGTTTTTTTCCCTATACCACGGCTTTTCCTGCCCGATGACATCATACGCCATCGCCAAACTTTCGTCTGCCTTTAATAAATATTTTTTAAATAAACTTTAATAAATAAGCATGATGAGTAATAATCTAAATGGTTGCTAAGGGAATGAGAAATTGGAGTTTAGGGGTTTAAAGTGTTAAGCGAAGGCTTGTGATACTGTTCATAGCCAAAAATAGCGTACTTACTTCCGCATCTCTACTTCACAGAAATTCGACTTTCGCGGGTGGTCTCGGAACGCATCCCCTGCGAGAATCGAGGGAACACTGTACTTATAAATTGGGTTACTTTTTAATTCATTATAATATTTACCCATGAATCCTCGGTTTAGGCATTGTTAGTTCATAAATATTTTAAGTGATGAGCTATACTAATTATTGAAGTACATAATTATCAGTCAACACATATTTAATTTAATTTAATTTATTAGACTTGTATGCCGCCCCTCTCCAAAGACTCAGGGTGGCTCACAACAGTAATAAAAACAGTATAACAATGGAACAAATCTAATAATAAGGGAGATTTTAATTAATAGATTTCCTACTTATATATTTATAAAAAGAGCAAGTAATTGTCGAGATTTGAAAAAGCACACACTGAAGCAGAGATAAAGCTAGTTAACATAGCTATTCATCAGTAAATGGGAAATGTTATTTTGTTTACATAATAGAATACGGTGTTATTTGTTAGAGACGTAAATCTATATAATTCAAATGCATTAAACAAATTTATCAGTTACTATATACTAATATTCAAACCTAGATATGTATACAGTACTTAATAACACAATGCTTTTAAAAGTAATGCATATTTAATGATTTGAACATATGATTAATTTTGTAGTTTTTATTATCTACAATATACACTGCTCAAAAAAATAAAGGGAACACTCAAATAACACATCCTAGATCTGAATGAGTGAAATATTGCACCAGAGGCGGAATAAGACCTCGGACATCAAGAGCTGGGTTTAAATGGGTTACTTTATTAAAGTTAAATGAACATTAACTGATTATTGACCAATAACCAGGATCTGCAGAGGCCACTAAAAATTTGGGGCGGAAATAATTCATGAATAACCTTCCTGGGCAACTATGGGCATAGCTCCTTGCTGTACAGGGTGAAGGTACCACGTCTTCACCTAGTTCCTGGCCACGCCTTGGCATGTGGGAGGGCTCACCTTCCAATCCCCTTCTGGTTATTGGGATAGGTTAGTCCCAAGGGCACTCCCTCTCCTATTGCCCCGGCCGCATGGGACCTGGAGCTCCTGGCGAGAGATTGCCCATCATCTTCCAAAAGATGCCCTAAAGGAGAACACGCAGTTGCTACCACTGCCCATTTCCGCCCCTAACCTGCCAACCCCAGTGACCAAAGGGAAACCGATTATCAAATTGTGACTAAATGTGCCACAACTCCTAACCAGTCCATCTTCACTTCCCAGTATGGAATAGGTGAAAATACGGTCACCGCTAAAATACTGAGACCGCAAAAAAATCCTATTCGCCCCCCTAGGCGGCTCCTTCAAGGCACACTGTAAGATAGGGAGGGTGGGTGGGTGTCCGCTTTTTCTGGAGCCAGGGGTGAGAGGCAGGATGCCTGGGCGCAGCCCTCTTTATAGGGCTCACCCAGTCATGCCCCCGGCTGGAGAAGGCTATTTGTAAAAGCGCGACACCCATGCAGCGATCTTGCGATATCTTGCGAGATCATGGCTGTTTGATATGTTCTCGGCCAAGTTCTTCCTGGCCCCGGTGCAATTTCGGGCAGCCATTAAATCGGGCGCCTGTGCATTTGCATCGGAGGTGGAATAAGAACTCGGACACCAAGAGCTGGGTTAAATTGGTCACTTTATTAAAATGAAATGAACATTAACTGATTATCGACCAATAACCAGGACCTGCAGAGGCCACTAAAAATTTGGGGTGGAAATAATTCATGAATAACCTTCCTGGGCAACTATGGGCATAGCTCCATGCTGTACAAGGTGAAGGTACCATGCCTTCACCTGGTTCCTGGCCATGCCTTGGCATGTAGGAGGGCTCACCGTCCAATCCCCTTCCGATTATTGGGATAGGTGAGTCCCAAGGGCACTCCCTATCCTATTTCCCCAACCACATGGTACCTGAAGGGCCTGGTGAGAGATTGCCCATCGTCTTCCAAAAGATGCCCTAAAGGAGAACACGCAGTTGCCACCACTGCCCATTTCTGCCCCTAACCTGCCATGGAGGGGGTCAGATCTCTATCTTGGCCCCTTGACTCCCCCCTCAACCTACACCAGCTCACTCAGGCACCTCTGCAGGTCCCCAAGGAAAAAATTGGCATTCACCTCACATGAGAGGTGAATGCCATCGGCTTGGTAGAGCCAAGGCCTGTCAATTCCGATCTAGTGTTTTTGTTGACTGTTGCTAACCTCTTTCCAGCATTATCCTTGCTCTAGGGAATAATAAGTTGTGCCACACCATCCTTTAGAGGATCACAGCCCAAAGCAACTTGCAACTGGGCAACCAACATAAAGGTGACCCAAAGGTCTACATAGGCTAGACAGACTACTGCTAAACTTCTCACATTCTAGGGTCATGCCAACTTGGCAAGACCAGCCAGTTGGCGTCACCACCCAATGAAGAGCTGCTGGTCTTCACAGGCTTGACTGATCATGGCCAGGCCATTGTCCAACCAGAGATGTTGCCACTGTGTGCAACAACAGCAAATTGGGTGGCACCATGGTAGATAACCACCCCATATGAAAACTGGGAGGAGCCCCTCTATCGCAGGCCTCTTGGTCAGGCCAGAGCACCATGTCCCACTGGCACAGCATCTGCTGCAATCAAAATTCAGACTTCGTAGTTCTCTCGGGCTCCTCCCACAAGCAGCGATCTAAAAAAATAACATGGTAGGTTATCATCACGGCAGTAAGGCCACCCTGTACATACTGTCAAATGCTTGTCTGAAGACCAACGACTTTCCCTGGCCGATAGTGTCAACAATCCTCTATCCAAAACCTGGCAGCTGCTATTGCTGTCACAGGCCAAAGAATGTGGCACCTACCATCGCAGGGCCTCACCAGCTTGGCCCCAGTGAATGGGGGCATCCTGTTGATAGGGTAACCAGCATTTGGGCCACCTTGTGGAGCTAGGTGCCCCCACCCCTGTCACTATGAAAATACTCCTGTCGAATAAAGGCAGACAAATGCGCAACCTCATGCCTGTCCACTCAGTTCTAGATCCCACAGCAGCGGCCCAAAGGCCAACCCTGATCTTCTCCATGACCAATGACATATTGGTGAACCATGCCAAAGAAAAAGCAAGGCACCAAAGTGGTGTGGGGAATCAATATTAGCATTGCCATTTTCACCTCTCTAAAATGGATGCGTGTTTGTCCAAGAAGACCAAGAAGCATCATCGGCATCTTCCGTTAGACAGTCAAACTGAGCATGGGCACCAGGCCAAAAAGCAGAATTTTAAATGCCAATGATTGAGCCAGGCCATCCTAGTGCAACTTCTAGTGTAGACTAGGACCTTGACTATGTCAGCGAGGTCAGGGGAAAAATGTAAGCCAAATGAAAAAGAGTATTACCAAAGGAAACCTTTGAGATGAGGGGGGGGGACACATGGCATTGGCTTTAGCTAAATCAAACTAGGAGCCTCGGTGTAACCACAGCCACCAGCATACTGTTGTAGGATTGAACTAGCAGCTTTTGCCCTGTATGGCAAAGAAGTAATATCTAGCTATATAAGCTGCCTAATTACTAAGGGAAAACCTAGAGAGATAGTGTTGTTGATGTTGGACAGCATAATTACCCTCTCATCTAGTTAGGCCACAAAGCACCTAATGGTATTAAATAGTAAGTGTAAGCGGTACTGCGAAGTAATACTCAATACCAAGCTTTGCCAACCTTCATTTTAATGTTGCTCAACAGAATTCTGCCAGCGCAAAACTGCCTTTAATCCCTAGGCAATGTACTTATTACCTTCTGACGTCCCTCAATTAAGTCACACATTGTGGGCGTACCGTTCCTGGTCCCAATTTTTATAGCTGGTTGAACTAAAGATGAGGGAATAAGAGTTCGTATCTTTGGTACGAATTCGTTCACTACCTGTTTCCTACCCATCTGCTGGGGAGCTAGGCAAAATTACCTATGTTGGGGCGGGGGGGGGGGAGTCCCCTTCAAATCACTGTCCACCGGAGGTGAAATTAGCAAACACCAACCACAGCCAGCAGTCAGCAGAAGCAGCCTATGCACTGCACTTGAACCGCTGCATCACCAAGGCTTTTAAAGAAGAAAGGTTAGGATGATATTTCAAACTCAATCCACTCTATCACCTGGCCATATTCTTACCAGGAAACGAGTCCGCAGGGTCTGCCTAGCAAGGCCAAAATAATAACCTCCAAACTGCAAGCTCTCTGATATCAAAAACCTGCTCATAAAAATTTCTTCAAGAAAAAGTGCATAAATTATCCCTGCAAATGCAGTATTAATAGAAAAGAGTGCAAGTGCACACCTTGCATTCAGTCTTACCAATAATACGAGAGTAATTGCAGGATTGTCTGTGATATTACGGCATCCAAAGTCCTAAACCATTACTAGTAATGGTCAGATTAGTGGAAGGCAAAAAAGAACACCAAACTGCATTAAACGTCTGTAGGAGCAATCATGATCAGTAACACAACACAAGTAACATTTAGGCTACTAGCTGAATCACACCATCATAATTGTGGATGCCTTCAAATGGGAAGTGCTCCCAGACAGCACATGTTAATCACTTTCTACGAAGCAACGAACAGGTACCTACCTATTGGCACAATGGACCATGGAGAACAAATGTATATACCCTCCTTTATGTATATGGACTGTTAAGCATGTCATTTATATTATTTATTTATTTTAATCATTTATTAGTGAATACTGAAAGGGATTTAAAGAGTCAGGGCTGATGCCATGGTCTCTACACCCCCATCCCCTCATGAGTAAAGCCTAAGCCGAAGCTCCCATCTGCCAATACCAAGTAAAGCTAAAAATCTTTTATTAACCACATGATATATATCATACAAACATTTATCAAACATAACACATATCAAACATAACATACAGATCCCAAACAGTGTGATAATATCACACTGGGACCAATTTGAAGTCACAGGTATTTTTACCCGTCTACCTCAAAAGGTAGAGTACCTAACTTCAAGTATCATCTTTTATAGTAGTTTCATGTCTAATTAACACCCCCTTCCTCCTGTCCATATATGGGGTTGTCTTGCATCCAATTTCATCATAGTTCCTTGGAACTCTTTAGATTAATCTATCAAGTTATTATCCTGTTTATGAATGTTTCTTGGCCTAAAAAATAGGATTTCTTCATCTTGATACAGGATGTAAACATGTTATGGTACTGTTTGTTTTTCTGGCAAGGACTACTGTCCAAAAGGTCGGAAGTTTAGTACTCCAATAAGAGTGTTCCGTATCTATCTAGGCCTTAGATGCCTGGATCCTATAGATAATTCTCTCACAGGGTGATACATACATCGCAAGTATATACAATTATTATTGTATGCATTGTGAACTGCATACTTGTGTATATATAAATCACATATCAGTGAATAAATATATACAGACGTACAGGGCCGGGCTACAATTCCCAGCCCTACTGGAACGGGCTGGGAATGTGCCCCCACTATGTGCTCCTGTGCCATGTGTGTGCATGACCCCTGCACAACCCCCTGCACGGAATCAGCAGCTGCGTGTGAGGATGAGCTATCCGGGGTTTTTTTCACGTCTGCGCATGCCCAGAAATGAAAAAAAACCCCTGGAAATAGCCTAAAAAAGGGTAAGTGGCCGCTTGCCGCTGCCATTTGCCCCGCTCGCCACCGTTCACCCCCCCATCCACACGCCTGTCACGATGGCTCCCTGCCATCTTATGCCCTACCTGCTGCTGCACCTCTCGTGGCAGCGACTGCCTGCAGCCACTGGTCGCCTTTTGCCCTGCCCACTCCTGCACCTCTCACAGCAGTGGCTGCCTGCAGCTGCCGGCTACCTTTTGCTCTGCCTGCCCCTGGTGCCTCTTGTGGTGGCAGCTGCCTGCAGCCGCCTGCCGCCTTTTGCCCTGCCTGTCCCTGCGCCTCTCATGGCAGCGGCTCACCACCACCACCCACTCCTGCCTGCTGTGCTGCACTGCAAGCGGCCCACCTGGTCCTTACCTTGCCTGCAGGGGCGCCACAGGCATGGTGTGGCCGGAGATGGGCAGCAGCCGGAATGGCATGTGGGCTTCTTTCCAGTAGCAAAAATTGCCAGCTTCTTTGCTTCCGCGCATGTGTGGAAGCAAAAAAGCTTAATTTTTTACCGGAATCGCTCTGGCTGCTCATGCACACACTTGCACGAGCAGCTGAAACCGGAACAAGCCTATGCACTCTGCTTTTCCCAGCTGAATGACCGTTCTGGGCGTTCCGGTTGGAGCCCACCCCTGCATATGTATACACACATATATATACACACCTACGAACAAACCTCCATATATATATATATATATATATATATATATATATATATATATATATATATATATACACACACACACGCACATACATACCTATATATGTATAAGCATACATATAAACATATATACATGTGTACTTACATATAAAACAAATTAATATTAGTTTAAATTAAAACTGGATCCTGTGGTTAAATTAATTTAACTACATGATCAGACAAAGTTTCCTTAAACTGAAGTAAATAGCTCATCCAGAACCCTTGTACTAATTCTGCTGGATAATTAGAGCTAATTTTATTGCAATCCCTCCATCCACTGTGAATCTCCCTTGATTCTAATGTAATGAATTAATTTTTATTTTTATTTTTTTCCATGATTTATTGTTTAATAAAGCAATCAAAATTAAAAATACATAGTTTATAAATAAATGGATCCTCAATTAATTAATATGCATGATGATTGGTAATAAATTACTACTTGGGGAAACACATTCCAATTATAATTAATAAAGACAAATTAATTAAAAAACCCTGAACTCAATCCAAGCTGCCACGACCCAACCAAATTAATTATGTGGGCTCCAATCAGCAGATATATTAGATCTTCTAGCAGCTGGGACTAATCTCATTACAGATGTGTATGCCTGGTTAGTATCAAGGGGCCTTCTGCAAGGCAAGTAAAATTTACATCCTATGCCAACAATTCCAAGCAGTGAAGGGAGGGGCATGTTTAAGGCAGCCCTCCACCCCCCCTCACACACACATGAAAGCAAAGCTAGGCGCACCCGAACCAAGGCCTGCTCCATGCCAAGAAGGAGTGGGCGGGTCCCCATGCGGCTCACCTCAGGCGCCATCCTGCACGTGGCCCATTTGAGGCCTCTGGATTCGGCAGCAAACATGAACAAAGGAAAGGGAAAAGGCTTCCCTGCTGCTGCCGCTGCTGTTGCCTTTTCGCCACGGCAGTAAAGTGCTCCGGGTGCGCTGCCAGCTGCCGGTATTCCCAGGTGATCTCCCAGCCATTAAAACTTTTGCCCCCTTGCTCCCGCTGCATTGGAGCCAGGACAGCAAGCCCTGCAACCGTGGGCTCACCAGGTAAGCCGGTGAAACCCTTTCTCCATGTCCTGGGCAGCGCCCAAACCAAGGCTGCACCATGTGGAGGAGAGTAGCTGATGCGGACGCATATCCACTTTTTCTGGAGCCAGGGGCAAGAAGCAAAATGCCTGGATGCAGCCCTCTTTATAGGACTCGCCCAGGCACGCCCCCGGCTGGAGAAGGCTACGTGTGAAAGTGTGACGCCCGTGCAGCGATCTTGCAATACCTCATGAGATCATGGCTGTTTGGTACATGCTGGGCCGAGTTCTTCCTGGGCCTGGTGCAATTTCGGGCGGCCGTTAAATCGGCCATCTGTGCATTTCTCATTGAATACTTTGTTCTGTACAAAGTTGAATGTGCTGAAAACAAAATGAAATTGATTATCAGTCAGTGTTGCTTCCAAAGTGGACAGTTTGATTTCGCAGAAGTCAGTTTGATTTCGCGGAAGAAAAACAACCCCAAAATATGAACAAGTGGGATGATACCTCCCGCTTACCAGACATCTGGAAACCAGCCCTCAAACATATCCCAGCCATAGAAACCAGACTCAGAACACACATTGCAAAACAATCAAGTAGCCTGCAAGCTCCAACTACTCAGGATATCACGCCTAATCTACAACCATTAACTAATCAGCATACCTCAGCTACATCAACGACCCCAGATGTTACCCCACTGACTCACCAGGAAGTTTCTACATAGCAGGCAATTGCTGAGCCATCAAACCACACCCAGCCACCAGTATTTATAGAAGGAAGGCAGCTCAGGTGTCGCAGTGTTCACCCTAGAACAAGGGCAGAAACACCAGCCTGAAGATGACGAGTGGGACCTCGTCGAAACGTCGCCAGAAATTTCCAAATCCTACATGGGAAGAAACCTTGAACCTGCAACCTTTGCCTTCAGAATAAATGGGATGTTTAAGATTGCCCTATATTTGTACAGGTTTACAGTCAAAGGATGGTTTCCCCAATAGAGTTATTAACAACTATATTCACTTACAGAAACATTGACTTGTTCTTAATTGGTCTCATTTTAATATTCAGAAGTCACAGGTCAAATAATTAGGTAATAGTTGTCATTTCTTCACAGATCTTCTAAACAAAATTCTAGAACTATGAGAAGTTGAGAAGTACTCTCCCCTGATTTCATTATCATAGAGTAGTTTAACACTGCTCTTAGAATGGTAGATAGCTAGACAGTGTGATAAGCAATATGCTAAATATATTGCAAATACATTTTCCCTGCCATCGAGATAGAGTGTTTGAGTTGAATGTCTATAGAACACAGATGCTGCACTTAGTACCCTTTATCCTAGGGCCCCACCCTATGAAAATAACCTTACAGAGAGAGTTTGCAGTAATAAAACTCTCCTGTTTGAGTAAGGACTCTGTAACATGTTCTAGGACAGCATTTTCATCTAAAATTAAATTCTGACATCTTTGCCATTAAAGTTCAGGTAAGTTACTTTGGAGATGTTGTGGTCAATGGTCATCCTTCTTGGGGTAAACTATAGTCCATCAGCCCACTCCCCTTTCCCTGTAATGGCAAGTTGCAATTTCCCACCCTATATTCTCCTACTGCTTCACTATTTGCTCCCAGGCCATTTTGTATTTCTCTTACTAACCTCAATCATATAGCATTCTGTGATGCAACCAAGAATGCAGTTTGTTGCTCTCATAATAAGCTTGTACAGTATGTAGAAAATGTAACTTGCTCCTGTAGCTCGATGAGCAGTGAAACTATTGAACATATATCTTTCTATTGTTCATTTTATAGAATCATTCAAAGTCTGATTTCTCCAATACTTGTATCACTACCAGATTGTGCAAACCAATTTATATTTTCTCACTAATCTCAAATCATTTTATGACATGCAAGGTTTTAAATTTGGGCAGGAGCTTGTAAAAAGTTAATTAGATGCAATAAAATCCTTGCACATTTGCACAGTTATTGAATACTATGTATTCTGTTTCACGAGCTTCCAATTAATTCCAATCTCCAGAAAATCACTTCTCTTTAATAAAACTCAGTCTTTATTCAAAATCAAGCAATAGATGAATGCAAACGCAGGGTTAAAAGTAGCATAGGAGCAGATTCTATCTCATTTAGAGCCAGCTTTGATCAAGGTCCAGGAAGCACACCAAACTCAGTCTTTATCTACATTCCTTAGCTCACCAAAAAATTTTCTTTGCGTAGTGTCCAGCACAGATTGTCTTTTTGAGGCAGAAATCGTGGTTTTAAAACTTCATTCAAGCAAACCCCAGTTTCTCGTCTCTTCCATAGAACGACGTTGAGGCTCCATGCCCCATTTCCCACAATCCCATTCCTTTATATTGTCTGAAAGTGACATAATACACTATGGCTGTGAATTAATACCTTTTACTCTGGATCTCCTTTCGCCTTCTGATCATTCTTCTATAGCAAGAATTTATCCAATTGTTTTCCACTAACATGTCTTCCCCACTGTCTGACTGAGTCCATTCCCCCAATGTCACATCAGCCCCCTCAGGCTCTCTCCAGTCACTTTCTGCCTCACTCTCACTCTTAGCTTCCTCCAGCAGCCCCCCTGGCCCAGGGTACCCAGAGGGGCCTGGCTCATCCTCCAGAGCGGCATGACCTGAGGTGGACAAGGAGTGCTCAAAGCACTATGTACTTGACTAGTTGTAGCCATTTATTTAATTATTTAATGTCTATATAGAATTTACCCATTTCAGAAAAGTATTTTTGAGCAGTGAACAATCATATAAACAATTAAAACAATTACAATATAAATAAAAATAAATATATGTCAGCCAATTCTTTCAACAATTCTAAACAATCCCTTGTTTGCATTCTGATTCAGGTGACTCTGAAGACAGTTTAACCCCAAGGTGGTTTTATGAGTGCTAAAGACTGGTTAATGTAAAGAGTTTAAATCCTTCCATTCACCACCAATTAGTTAGATTTGAAGCAGCTTTCAGATGAAAAGTGAAATGTCTTCAAGAAAAATCAAGAAAGTCCAGTTGTCTTTTAAACAGCATCTTCGGGGTAGCCATGACCCTGATGACTCAGAACATCTTTAGATGTGGCAACTGAGAAAGATTTTCAACATAGATATCAATATAACCAAGAAATAGAGCTTTTTGCACACTCAGGAGCTCAGATCCACACACATAACCAAGTCTTCAAGGGTTTATGAAAGGCCAATATAATTGGAGTCATCCTAATTTCTAAGGCAGAATGTTCCAGAGGCCAGAGTTATGGTGGACAAAGCATGTCTCCTAGTCTCTGCCAGCTGACATTCCTTGGTTGATAGGACCCTTAACATGACCAACCTGTTGGACCCATTTTGACCTATATTCTATTGTTTTTGTTTTGTTTTTCTTGATTTGCATAAAACATGTTATCTTCTTCATATTTTAGATCTAATGTATACAATTTAATTATCTTATAGTAATATTCAGCTATTGTAATACACCAATATTAAAACATATTAAATATATTTTAATTGGATATAAGTTATCTATAAATTATTTGTAAATTTTTCCTTGTTTCTATGCCATTAATTTTAATCCTTCATCTATAATTCTCATAGTATATAGAGATGGTCTGGAAGGTTATACAATTTTACAGTTTTATGCTAGTTTATGCTGATCTGTTGTCAAAAGAACTAACTGCAAGAAAACAAGGCAACGTGTTGCTCATAACCCACTGTGAAGTTATTCTCTTGGATGTGACTTAAACTCCCAGGATGTTGTACCTCTTCTGCTTCATTCTCAAGCAGCTAATAAGATTTTGGCCAGGTGTCCTGCATTGGGATTTCCTAAGAAGTTTTTTTCTTAGTTCCTAAGAAGAAAGAGCACTCTCTGATGCCAGAGTGTCTGGGAGCTGTAATCTAAGGACAAATTAGAAAATGAAGCAGCAAGAAAGGAAATTGTTCTGTTTCTCTTAGTGTACCTACTGTATATACAAGATTTTTTTTTCTGCCTCAGCTTGCAAAAGTATGCAAAAGTATTATCCTTGTCTAGCAGATTTATAGAGAAGTTGGAAGCCTCATAATATAATTCAGTGAAAGAGTTATAATTTTAATAGTTATAAGAAGAGTCAGATTTACCAGATACGTTGCATTTCCCATAAAGAACAAACATAGCATTTTTATAAGTCCACAAATTTTGTATTGTGAAATTCTAAAATTTCATTTACATAGGGGACATACCTCCAAAAAGATGGATAGTTAACTTCGATAGAGATCTTCATGATGGCCTTGTCCTTGCTGCACAAGTGGCAAGTTATTGTCCCTATTTGGTAAGAAAGTTTTTTAAAACTTTTTGTTATTTTATGTTTGTTTATAATACATTTTTACATATTAATGGGAAAGGCTAATTTGGTACTTTTATGAAATGTGAATCAAACCAAACTAAAAACAACAATAAATTTAATTATTTTATGACTATACACTATTTAATATGATTATTATGTTGGATTTTACATTTCAGGTGTCCTCTTCTGAGTATGTTATTTTTTAAACTATGCTCAAACCCATTGTCAAACCTTCTCTTTTATCTGAGTCTCTGACTAGGATTGAAAAATTTTCTTTATCTTTGGGGATATTTTTTTTATTCAATTTGATGCCATCTCAGTCAAAAAGAAGGGTGTCAAACTCAATTTCATTGAGGGTCTCATCAGGGCTGTAGTTGACCTGGGGTGTGTGTGTTGCCAATTGGATGAGTGTGGCTGACTGGGGGTTTGTGACCCACTTGACACCACTCCCTGGATGTAGTCAGCTCCTGATGGCTGGGTCAGGATGGAATAAGTCATACTGGCTAACTTGATGTGGGGACAATTTGGGGCCCCACAAGTCCCTTGCCTCCCCAAACTGCTGGCAGCCAAGTGCATGCACACACACACACACACACACACACATGAACACACATTACAAGTTTGGGAACTTTTACCCACGTAGAAAGGAGAGTGTCTACTCCACAAGCCCAGGCATGATTGGCACTTTGTAAGCTCAGATGTGGGTAAAAGTCTTCAAGTTTGGAATTAGGTGGGTTTGTGTGCATGTGGACGGCATGCCAAAGGAGATGTTCTTCTCCCAATCCCAGACATTGGTGGCATTTCCCTTACTGGTGTACCCTCCCAGTAAAGGAGGAGGCGAAGGACACTGCTGCTTTCTGTGGAGATGTGGAGGAGAAAGTTTCATGAAGCAGTTTATTCTGAATCCAACTTCTGCATTTATAAATCTCTAAAGAGCAAGACGATGCGGCAGAGTGGTAAGGATTCTGGGTTTTGGGGGCAACCTTCACATGCTGCTCTTCCACTATCCCCTCCTCATCTCCAGAGATCTTTCAAGGTAGAAAGATCTTTGGAGGACTCCGAATAAATTCCTTCCTGCAAACTTTTACTGTATCAGCATTATGGTTGCCTAAAATGGCCAGTTGCATGTAAGATAATTGTATAATATTAGTTCAGGAGTGTATTAACATGGGCCTAATAGAATTAACATTTCAAATTTAAACAAATATTTGAAATAAATCTGCAAAAACAATTTTAAAACAAAGAACAAACATAAGCTTTTAACATGCAAAAACAAATTTAAAACAAAAAACCCATAAGCTTTTTAGTTCTCTCTCTCATGCAATTTTTTCCAAGCCAGATGCTCGGCATCTTTTATTGGTTTTATTGAGCTGTGGAAACTCTCAGGATAGAGTAGAGGTGTGCATCAGTGAGGCACTTTTGTTCACCCTCATCACAGAGAAAGGTTGCTCACACAGGTATGTGCTTCCAAACATGCACAGCATTTAAACAGCTTGTAGACGGAGTTGGGGCATTGTTTCAGGGATGAACCTGGTGAATTGTGCGGGCCAGGGTGGTTTCCACTTACCTTTGCCATCGGTTTGCATTGGAATTTTTGCATGTTCCCTCGTGCAGTTTGGCTTCTGTGCATGCTCAGTAGCTGGAATCAGCCTGAAACATAGCTAAGGAGCTGATCAGCTGTGGTTCAGGTGAAGGAATAAAGGTCAGTTTAAACCCAGGGATGAGCAGGATGGTCCTTTTATAAGCAACAGAACAGGAAAAATCCTCAAAACAATTTTAAAAATTGCAAAAAATATCCCCAAAATGAAGGTAGCACCACATACTGGCACCAGTCAATCCAGTTTAGTGACTTCCACAGCTGGTCACTACCAGTTCAGGAGATCCAGTCCAAACCAGGAGGAACCCACCCCTGATGCACTCCCTACAGAATCATATTTTGTCTTAAGTGTGCTGTTACATTGGAATTCTATCAGTTCCATCTGCATGTTTACAGGTACTTCCTCCACATCAACTGCAAATGGATTTCTGAGTAGTCCAAAATTGAAAGTCATGAGATACCATTCAGATGGTTGGTAGCGGAGGGAGGGATGGTTACGTGGAGAGGAAAGAAAATCACAATTGACATGACTGAGCAATCAGAAGATTATAGAAGAACATTTGAACAAGAAAGGAGAAAGCAGTACAGAAGCGGAATTCTTAAAGTCAAGAAGAGAAGGAAACAGAGAAGTAGATAGAAAAAAAGGAAAAGAAGAAAAAGAAGACAGAACAGGAAACCTACGAGAACCAAGAAGTACCAGAAGAGTGAGAGTAACTTATAGACAATAAAATGCAAAATTCAATCAAATTATTCTTAGTTAATATAAATGGAATAAATTCAGAAGAAAAGGGGACAACTCTTTAATAATTTATGAAAACACAATGCTGACATTATATGCATGGAGGAAGTACATATTAAAAAAGATGATGTTAAAATATTGGAAAAAACAAAATTAGGTAAACTCTTTACATCTCTAGCGGAATTAAAAAAAAGAGGGATTATAGCATATATTAAAACTTGGTTTAATTCCCCAAAAAATTGCTTAAAAAGAAGGAAGAATATTAATAATGGAAATTACAATAAAGGAAAAGAAAGTAGCATTTGCCATAATTTAATGCCCCAAATGTTAACTAGAAAGAAATTTATAAGAAATTATACAATCAAATTGTTAAAGTAGAAAAAGAGTACATCTGCATTATAGCTGACATCAATGCAGTATCAGATATAAAAACATTATAAAGGTGGAAGAGAGAAAAATAAAAATAGAAAAGTATTACCTTCAAATTTCTTAGATATGGTGAATGGATTTAAATTAAAAGATATATGGCGAGAAAGGCACCCTAAACAAGAAAAGTATACATATTTTTCCATCCCACATAAATCATAGTTCAGATTAGATATGGTCTGGACTGATATGGAATTAGAAAAAAATATTACAACAGTGTAAATAGAACCCAATACATGGGCTGGTCACAATCCCATAACATTAGCAATAGAAGGAGATAAAAGGAAAGGAAAGAAAGAAAGAAACAGATGGATAATGAACCAGAGGATGATAGGGGGAAAAGGATATAAGCAATATATGGAGAAAGAGTTAGATTTAAAATAAATAAATAAATTGGACTGATGAAACTACTACCCAAATTATATGGAACACAACTAAAGCATATACAAGGGGATTAACTATTACATACCCACTTAGGAGAAATAGGAATAGATATAACCAGATAAAAGAAATTCAAAATAAAATAGGAGAATTAGAAATTAAAATGCAAAGAGATCCAATTAACAGTAGAATTAATAAAGAAAGAGAACTACTTAAACATAAAATGAATTTGGCAACACAAGAAAAAATAGCTATTAAAATTAAAATGTCTAAACAAAATTATTTTGAACATGCTAACAAACCGGGCAGATGATTAGCATACAAGTTAGGAAAACAAAACGAAAAAAGATACATATAACAATTAGAGGACAAATCAGAGATTAGACAATTTGATATAGAAGAAAAAAAGAATAGTAATGGAATATTTCCAAGATTTATACAAAAAAGATGAAATAGATGAACAAGACATACAAACATTTAAATCAATGTAATATCCCAAGAATACCAGAAATTAATAAAGATAGAATGGAAGAAGATATAATATTAACAGAATTATAAAGGGTGATTCAAAAACAAAAAAATTATAAAGCTCCCGTACCTGATGGGATTCTAGCTGAATTTTGTAAAGAAATGCAAGAACCTTTAAAAAATCTACTTTTGTTAACATTTAATGAAATACTGCCTAAGGGCAAAACACCACAAACATAGAAAGATGCATTGATTACTCTGATACCTAAAAATAATTTGTTGAGACATATGATTAGTTACAACAGACCAATTTCATTATTAAATACCGATTATAAAATATTTACTACAATAATTGCAGAATGGCTAAAAAAGATAATTAATGAGATAATACATGTAGAACAAAATTGCTTTTTGCCAAATAGAAACATCAGAAACAATGTGAGGAATGTACTAAATAGCTTAGAGTACTAGTTTCTCAAGGTGTACTAGAGCACACCTTGAGAAATCAGTTACCTTAATGTTTCTTGATGCAGAGAAGGCATTTGGCAATCTAAATTGAATTTTTTAAAAAGCCAATTAATGAGCATGAACTTTGGAGAAAAATTCATAAGAACAATACAAACCATATATACTAAGCAAACAGCTAAAATTATTATCAACGGAGATACCACAAAGAATATAACTATAGAGAAAGGAATACACCAAGGTTGTCCCGTAATGTAATGCAGCCATGTGTGCAGCCTCCACTTCCTTAGCACCCTTCGAGGAGAAGGGCTGTGTGGACAACCTTTGGTTCAGGAAGATTACGTGCAGTAGAGCACAGACACCGCAATTTTGGTTTCTTTTTATCTAATTCCTATAATATTCTTGCAGATTTAAATAGTGAGGTTGTTGCGGACATTAACAAGGCCCTCCAGGTAGAGGATGAGGGGATGTTCCAAAGGGAAGTTGTTGTAACAGAGGTGCATTTTCTTGTGGGTGACTCAACTGTTAGAGGTGTTGATTTGGGACAGAGTAAGGATGTGGTGAGGCTGATGAAGTGTCTCCCAGGGGCCACTGCCAGCAGGGACAGGAGGCGGATTACAAATATTGTAAAGGCTGTGAGTAAAGATAGTAACATTGATGTGGTGGTGCATCTTGGCACAAATGACTTGTCTCAGAGAAATGTTAATCAAGTAAAAAGAGATTTCCAATGTCTTAGTGTGGAGTTGGGCAGAATAACTGATTCAGTGACTTTCTCAGAGGTGTTACTGGTTTGTGGTCAGGAGGATAAAACAACTTGTATTGCAGAGTTTAATGAGTGGTTAAGGCAGTAATGTAAAGCTGAAGGTTTTGGATATAATAGTCGCGATGTTAGTAGGTGGTCTAATAGGGAGTTGTTTAAGAGGGAAAGTTTGCACCCATCATACAGAGGTACCCAGGTGCTTGGTGAGGAGTTCAGAACTTTTTTGGACTGGCATTTAAACTAGGTAAAGGTGACAGAGATGTAACTGATGTGGATGATTTCTGTCCCTGAACAATGAGGATAAATCAGTTTGCTGAAATTTATGAAAAGGGAGCTGTAAATGAAATAGACGTACCGTGTTTCCCCGAAAGTAAGACAGTGTCTTACTTTCTTTTTATCCCCAAAAGCCCCACTATGTCTTACTTTCGGGGTATGTCTTATATTGGAAAAAAATTGTTGATTTTTTTGTTTTAACCATAAAATTAACATTTAGACGTGGTGACGTATGGAGGGGGGTGGCGCGGAAGTGGGCAGGAGGCGGCGCTCATTAAGATCAGAGGGAGGTGGCAGACACGGCGACGTATGGAGAGGGGGACGGTGCGGACGTGGGCAGGAGGCGGCGTGCAGCTAGATGAGAGGGAGGCGGCAATACCCCCGTGTTTCCCCGAAAGTAAGACATATGTCTTACTTTCGGGGTATGGCTTATATTAGCCGACCCCCTGAAACCCCCGATACGTCTTACAATCGGGGGTGTCTTACTATCGGGGAAACAGGGTAGTTGTTGAGGATAAGAGACAAACAAATAATGATAATAATATTCGTCGGGTAATGTGCACAAATGCCTCCAGGGAAATCTGAGGATTATGACAATAAGATGGTGGATGAAATTACCCAAATGGCAGTAAAGGGAGATATTGTGATTATGGGTGATTTCAACATGTCTGATGTTAACTACCCTTACATGCAAAAGTAAAAATATAGTAGAGGCCCTTACAGGAGCAGCTGTGGTACAGCTGGTTAAGACACCAACTTGACGGAAGAATATTCTAGATTTAGTTTTTACAAAGGGGAACAGGGTTTCAGAGGTTAAGGTGGGAGAAAACCTTGCAGTGACCACCTACATTTGTGGCTTAATGTAAAAACTGATTGTGAGCAATCCTATACTACAACCAAAGTATTGGATTTCAGAAAAACAAATTTCAGTAAAATGGGGAAATATTTAAATAATGAATTAAAGGGCTGGGATAAAATGGCAGGAGCAAGTGCGCAGTGGACTGTATTAAAAAAGGCCATCTTCAAAACCACTGGACTGTATGTAAGGCAAATAACTAAAGATAAAAGGAAGAAACCGCTATGGTTTAGTAATGATGTAAGGGCTATAGTCAATGAAAAAAAGTCTGCCTATAGGAGGTATAAAGTGTCTGGAAGTATAGCTGACAGAAAGGTATATAAAATGAGACAGAAGGAGGCAAAACAGATAATATATGCTGTTAAAGCCTCAAAAGAGGAAGAAATTGCAAAATCTGTGAAGAAGGGGGATAAAACCTTTTTCAGATATATTAGTGATAGGAAGAAGAAAAACTGCAGTATCACAAAGCTTAGTACTGGAGACAATACATACATTGATGGGAATAACCCTGGACTCAGGCTGCTGCTGCTCAATGCCAGGTTGGTAGTTAACAAGGCTCTCCTCATCCGGAATTTGATCCTGGAGGAGGAGGCTGGCCTGGTATGTGTGACTGAAACCTGGCTGGGCACAGAGGGAGGAGTTCCTCTCTCTGAAATATCAGGTACAGCATCAGCCGCAACGCCAGGGAAGTGGGGGAGGAGTGGCTATTATACCTAAGGAGACTATTAGCCTACATAGACTCACTACTCCTGAGATTGTGGTTTGTGAGTGCCTTTTTGTGAAATTAGACCTAGGAGTTCAGGTGGGCTTGTTGCTCATGTACCTGCCTCCCAGCTGCGTGTCAACAGCCCTGCCTGTGCTGCTCGAGGAGGTAGCCAGGCTGGCAGTGGAGTTCCCTGGACTTATTGTCCTGGAGGACTTGAATCTGCCATCGCTCGGCAAATCCTCTGGGTTAGCACAGGAGTTCATGGCCACTATGACAGCCATGGACCTGACCCAAGTAGTTCAGGGTCCAACTCAGGTAGGGGGACACACATCCAACATGATATTGAATGATGGTCTGAGATTAAGGGGCTTAGAAGCTGTGCCTTTGTCATGGTCAGACCATTTTCTGGTGTGGCTTGACTTCAAGGCTCCAATCTTCCCCGCAGGGAGGCAGAACCGATTAGGTGGTTCCGCCCCAACACCTAATGGATCCAGAGGATTTTCAGAGGGCACTTGGGGCTTTACCGGATACACTCATACACAGTTCGGCAGAGTCTTTCATTGTGGCATGGAATAAGGCTGCAGCTGGGGCTCTTAGTTTAGTTTTAGTTTAGTTTTATTGGATTTGTATGCCGCCCCCTCCGTAGACTCGGGGCGGCTAACAACAGTGGTAAAAACAACATGCGACAATCCAATACTAAAACAGCTAAAAACCCTTATTTTAAAACCAATCATACATACAGACATACCATACATAAATTGTAGAAGCCTAGGGGGAAAGAATATCTCAGTTCCCCCATGCCTGACGACAGAGGTGGGTTTTAAGAAGCTTAGGAAAGGCAAGAAGGGTGGGGGATATTCTAATCTCTGGGGGGAGTTGGTTCCAGAGGGCCGGGGCTGCCACAGAGAAGGCTCTTACCCTGGGTCCCGCCAAACAACATTGTTTAGTTGACGGGACCCGGAGAAGGGCCACTCTGTGGGACCTAATTGGTTGCTGGGATTCGTGTGGCAGAAGATAACCTGGAGATAACCTGGCCCAGTGCCTGAAGGGCTTTATAGGTCATAACCAACACTTTGAATTGTGACCGGAAACTGATCAGCAACCAATGCAGACTGCGGAGTGTTGGTGTGACATGGGCATATTTAGGGAAGCCCATGATTGCTCTTGCAGCTGCATTCTGCACGATCTGAAGTTTCTGAACACTTTTCAAAGGTAGCCCCATGTAGAGAGCGTTACAGTAGTCGAGCCTCAAGGTGATGAGGGCATGAGTGACTGTGAGCAGTGACTCCCGATCCAAATAGGGCCGCAGCTGGTGCACCAGGCAAACCTGGGCAAACGCCCCCATCGCCACAGCTGAAAGATGTTTCTCTAATGTGAGCTGTGGATCGAGGAGGATGCCCAAGTTGCGGACCCTCTCTGAGGGGGTTAGTAATTCCCCCCCCAGGGTAATGGATGGACAGATGAAATTGTCCTTGGGAGGCAAAACCCACAGCCACTCTGTCTTATCAGGGTTGAGCTTGAGTCTGTTGACACCCATCCAGACCCCAACAGCCTCCAGACACCGGCACATCACTTCCACTGCTTCACTGACTGGACAAGAGGTGGAGATGTACAACTGGCTATCATCTGCATATTGATGATACCTCACCCCATGCCCTTGGATAATCTCACCCAGTGGTTTCATGTAGATATTAAACAGCCGGGGGGAGAGGACTGATCCCTGAGGCACCACACAAGGGGAGCAATCTAGAGGTCGACCTCTGACCCCCCCACTAACACCGACTGCGACCGACCGGAGAGGTAGGAGGAGAACTACTGAAGAACAGTGCCTCCCACTACCAAACCCTGCAGCTGGCTGGATTGCGCCTTTGCGATCTCTCTGTGGCACTAGACCCCGGAGAGCTCCTTGGTTTACCGAGGAACTCTGGGTGTTGAAACGCCAGAAGAGACGTCTAGAGAAGTGGTGGAGGAAATGTGAATCTGATCAAACACTTGTAAGAGCTCATATTAAGACTTACAAAGTGGTACTCAAGGCAGCAAGATGCGCGTATCATGCCCCTTGATTGCATCAGCAGAATCCCCTCCGGCCACTTTGTTTAGGGTGACCCGCTCCCTTCTTAACCAGGGAGGCATTGGGGAGCCCTTGCAGAACAGTGCTGAGGACTTTAACTCATTTTTTGCTGATAAAGTCGCTCAGATCCGGATGAACCTCGACTCCGATTGTACAGCAGTGTCGGCTGACAATGGGGCCCATACTTGTCAATCTGTCTGGGAGGAGTTTCACCTGGTGACACCTGTTGAAGTGGACAAGGCCATGGGTGCTGTGAGTTCTGCCACCTGTTTACTGGATCTGTGTCCCTCTTGGATGGTTTCGACCAGCAGAAAGGTGACATGAAGCTGAGTCCAGGAGATTTTCAATGCTTTTCTGAGGGGGGTTCCTTTCCGGCTCCCTACAAGGAGGCACTCATGCACCCCCTCCTCAAGAAGCCTTCCCTGGACTCAGCCGTACATAACAACTATTGTCCAGTTTCCAACTTTCCCTGGACCTCTCAGCAGCTTTCGATACCATTGACCATGGTATCCTTCTGCACTGGCCGGAGAGGCTGGGAGTGGGAGGCACTGTTTTGCAGTGGTTCTCCTCCTACCTCTCCGGTTGTTCGCTGTCGGTGTTAGTGGGGAGTCGGAGGTCGACTTTGTGGGGTGCCTCAGGGTCATTCCTCTTCCCTTCTGCTATTCAATATCTACATGAAACCGCTGGGTGAGGGACTTCCGGTCTGGACCGGGACCGCTGGGGAGGCTCCGGGGCAGGGCTCTGTCCCCAAGACTCCTTTCACCCCCCAGAGGTCACGGATTGCGGTTGGATCGGGTCCGGACAGCCCGATCCCAGAACAGGGGGCTTCCCTCTGTCTGAGGAGCTATCGCTGAAGCTCCGGAGGCAGTGGTCTGCCCTGCAGCTCTGGAAAAAGGGAGAACCAATCCTCGGCACCCAGAGGATATGACCATTGCGATCCCCCCACACCAGTGGGAAGCAAAAAAGTGAAAGGAAGAAAGTCGAGATCTCTGAAGTCTAACAGAGTGAAAAAGAATACTAAAAGAAAAGAAGAATCAAGGTAAAATTTCATTGTTCCATGTTAAATACAGAAGATTGAAGTAAAGTGAAAGTTATAAGTGAAAGTTTTCTTAACAAGGCGAAAGAGGAAGTTGGTAGAAAAATTCATATCCTGGAGCCAAACAACGGCCGGATCTATTTTCTCTCTTTCGTTACTTAAGTTGAATTTGAACTTTTGAACTTTTAAATTCGGAAGAAAGCTGGATATAAAATTTAAATTGAAAATATGAAGAGTTATAACCTGGCAAAGCTGAAATAAAGATTGGAATTACTAAGTCTTCAGAATAACATCAAATCCCAGGCACTACTTTTGATAGCGGAGGGATTACGTTTCTTTTGTTCCAACTTCTAATTTTAAAATGAAATAAACCTGCAATCTGCAATTAATTAAACAACTTAATGAATTGACGATTTGGTGACTAAAAAATTAAGAAGATTTACACTGTTTGAGTGATCGTGATTGGAATCGCTTTTATTGGATTATTGGCTTTCTCTCTGGACTCGCAGTAAAGAAGAGATTGTCTGCTTTCCTTGGGCTGCTTTCGTAGGATTTATTTTAAAATCTGGAACTGACCTAAACTTAATAAATTTTGATCTGGAAAAATACTAAACTTTGGACTTTGGCATAGTGACTGAATAAAACTTAACAAGACTTCGACTTTCTTGGCATTATTTGGCATTTTGAGACTTTGGGATCATTATAAAAGGTTTTGGAAAATCAAATAGAACTTCAATAAACAAGGATATCTACGTTTAAAAGAAGATTATAAGTATATTATTGTTGTATTATTTGATATCTTGTTTTTTTCCTACTCCTTTTCTTTTTTCTCCTTTACATTACTTCTGGTTTTTTCCCTTGTTCTCCTTGTTTCTAGACATTAGTATAAATTTTAAAATAGAAATAGTTTGAAATAAATGAACTGCTATTCCTTGATCCCCTCTCTCTCCCTGTGGTGGTGTTCCCTCCTTTTTTCTTCCCTTTTACTTTTTTCCTTTCCTCTTTTTTCCTTATTTTCCCACTTCTGCTTTCTTCCCTCTCCTTGCTGCTCTCTCCTCTCTTATTTTGTTTTCTTTTTTTTCTCTAAGACTAGTATATTGGTTAACTGAGATTGATTTGCTATAATAATATACTATACATTATTGCTTTTTGAAATTGAAAGAATTTTTTGAAATTGAAAGAAACTTTAAAGGTTAATTCCTTTAAAAAAAAAACAAGAATAAGGTTTATTAAAAATTTATATTTTTAAACATTGATAAGGTATATATTAAGTATAGACATATATAGATTTTAAAGCACTAAGATTATCAATATCTCTGTTGTGTTTGTTGTGTTTTTGCATTGTGATATTTAGAAATAATTAGCGAAGTTTGATAGGATTGGAGTTTGTTGGAGTTTTCTTCCCCTTCTTTAAAATCTACAAATAAGAAATAACACAGAAAAATGTTGCAAAGCAAAGGATGTCAAGTACGTCTACATATACTAAGACCATTAAAAAACAAACATTAATGTCGGCCTCATCTCCCCAAGTATCAACTCAGCCTTCTCCTGTACACCAAAGCACTACTGCAACCATGTTAGCCAAAGAGAAGGAGAAAGAGAAAGCACAACAGCCTACCCTTGTAACGATACAAGAAACATTAAACACAATGAAAGATTTTATGTTAAAATCTCAAGAAGACGCAAATCAACAACGAGAAGCTTTAAAAGCAGAAATGGGTGAATTAAAGGCTGATACAGGAGAAATGAAGGAGCAGGAAATTCAACAAACTTTGAAAGAAAATGAAGAAAGGGTGAAGGCGGTAGAAGAGAGAACTGGAAAAATGGAAAAGAGAATGGACTACTTTGAAGGCAGATCCGATGCACGCTATCGAAAATATGATGAATCAATTACACATCTTGAAGTACAACGAGCATCCTATGGTTTAAGATTTCAGAACATAATAGAAGAAAAAGACGAAGATTTACAAGCAAGAATGGCAGAAATTATTGGAGGAATCCTTCAGATGGATCCCACAGAATTAATAAAAGAAATTGATGAAGTTTTCAGAGTACAAACTAGCTATGTACGTCGGCACAACCTACCAAGAGAAGTCCATATCAAATTTGTTAGGAGAACTATAAGAGATGACATTTTGAAATGGTCAAGAAATGAAAAACTACAAGACAAAGGAAAAGAAATCACAATACTGAAACAAGTTCCAAGAAGTGTAAGAGAAAGCAGAAGGGATTATCATTTTCTGACCAAAATTTTGATCAAAGAAAACATAACTTTCCGTTGGCTTATTCCAGAAGGACTATCACTTTATTGGCAAACCAAAATATATAAAATAGAAAATTTGGAAGAAGCAAAAGACTTTTATGAAACCAGTGGAATACGTCAACTTGAGCAACCAATGAAAGAACTGCCAGAAAGAAGGGAGGAGGACACGGGGCGTGCAGCAGAGGGAGGAGAGGAGGACCTAGGTGCAAGAAGAATACAACCACAGCGCGAAACTAAAGACACCAAGAAATATTACAAATGACTACGTCAAAAGACTTGAAAATCTTTTCCGTAAATGTGAATGGTTTAAATGAACCAAGAAAAAGAAAACAAATATTCGCAAAAATTAATCAAAAAGCTCAAATAGTAATATTACAAGAAGTTCATATAAAAAGGACAAACCGAAAATTATTATTAAATCCAAAAATTGGAAATATGTATGCTGCATTGGCAGATCAAAGAAAAAGAGGGATAGCGATGTATGTTGAGAACTCCACAAACTCCAAACAATTATATGCAGACCGAGTCTTCGGAGAGGGGCGGCATACAAATCTAAGTAATAATAAATAAATAAATAAATAAATATTAATTGTGCAGATCAATATAGAGCCTAAACCTCTTGTCATTGTCTCTATTTATGCCTCAAATGAAAATCAAACGACATTCTATAAACAATTGCATCAGAAAATAAATGAATTAAATATTGAAAATATGATTATAATTGGCGATTTCAATGCAATTTCAAATAGATTATTAGATCATTCAGGGGGGGGGGAAATAGTAAGAAAAAGAAAAATATATTACCAACTACTTTCCAAAAGATGAAATCAGAATTATTATTAAATGATATTTGGAGGGAAAGACATCCTCAAACTAGACAGTATACTTTTTATTCAAACCCTCAGGAAATTTGGACAAGAATAGATATGGTGTGGGCTTCAAAAACAACAGCAGAACAAATAAAAGAGGTAGAAATAGAAGTAAATACTTGGGCAGATCATAATCCTGTAGTAGTTTACATGAAAAGTAATAAGAAACACTCAAATTGGCAGATGAATAGAAATATTTTAAAAGATAAAAAATATAAGGAATGGATAGAGAATGAATTAAATATTTTTTTTTGAAATAAATAAAAATTTAGATACTACCCCTCAAAACCTATGGGATACTGCCAAGGCATACATCAGAGGATTAAGGATTTCCTACACAGCAAAGGTAAATAAAGAAAAAAAAATACAATATGAACAGTTAATCACTGAATTAAGACAAGTAAACATAGAAACATAGAAGACTGATGGCAGAAAAAGACCTCATGGTCCATCTAGTCTGCCCTTATACTATTTCCTGTATTTTATCTTACAATGGATATATGTTTATCCCAGGCATGTTTAAATTCGGTTATTGTGGATTTACCGACCACGTCTGCTGGAAGTTTGTTCCAAGGATCTACTACTATTTCAGTAAAATAATATTTTCTCATGTTGCCCTTGATCTTTCCCCCAACTAACCTCAGATTGTGTCCCCTTGTTCTTGTGTTCACTTTCCTATTAAAAACACCTCCCTCCTGAACCCTATTTAACCCCCTTCCTGCTTGTTATACCTCTAGCTATGCAGCCAAGCATCCTACTTGCCTTTCCTACCGCCTGACCACACTGCTCACCCATTTTGAGACTGTCAGAAATCACTACCCCTAAATCCTTCTCTTCTGAAGTTTTTGCTAACACAGAATTGCCAATGCAATACTCAGATTGAGGATTCCTTTTCCCCAAGTGCATTATTTTACATTTGGAAACATTAAACTGCAGTTTCCATTGCTTTGACAATTTATCTAGTAAAGCTAAATCATTTACCATATTACAGACACCTCCAGGAATATCAACCCTATTGCACACTTTAGAGTCATCGGCAAATAGGCAAACCTTCCCTACCAGACCTTCCCCTATGTCACTCACAAACATATTAAAAAGAATAGGACCCAGAACAGACCCTTGTGGCACACCGCTTGTAACCTGTCTCTGCTCAGAATACTCGCCATTAACAATAACTCTCTGATGTCTATGCTTCAGCCAGCTTGAAATCCACTGAACTATCCAGGGATTAAGTCCAATCTTCACTAATTTATCCATCAGCTCTTTATGTGGAACCGTATCAAAGGCTTTGCTGAAGTCCAGATAGGCAATATCCACGGCACCACCTTGATCCAACACCTTTGTGACATAGTCAAAGAAATCAATGAGATTAGTCTGACATGATTTGCCTTCAGTAAAGCCATGCTGATTTGGGTCCAATAAGTTATTGTTTTTTAGGTGCTGATTTATCCTCTTTTTGAGTAGAGTCTCCATCATTTTAACTACAACTGATGTCAAGCTAACTGGCCTGTAGTTACCAGCTTCTTCTCTACTGCCCTTCTTGTGGATAGGCACAACACTGGCCATTCTCCAATCCTCAGGAACATCTCCTGTTAACAGGGATTGGTTAAACAAATCAGTCAGGGGGGTAGCAATGACAGATCTGAGTTCTTTAAGAACTCTGGGGTGGATGCCATCTGGACCCATTGCCTTATTTATCTTTAATCGTTCAAGTTCTTCTAAGACATTGGCTTCTAAGATCACTGGAGCTGAATCAGTACAGCTGGAAGCAATGCTATATCCCCCTATAGTATTATTTTGTAAGGTGTCTTTTGAGAAAACTGAACAGAAGTAGCTATTGAAATGGTCAGCGATCTCCTTATTCCCATCAATGCATGTATTATTCCCGGTACTAAGCTTCGTGATGCTGCAGTTTTTCTTCTTCCTATCACTAATATATCTGAAGAAGGTTTTATCCCCCTTCTTTACAGATTTGGCAATTTCTTCCTCTTTTGAGGCTTTAGCAGCATATATTATCTGTTTCGCCTCCTTCTGTCTCATTTTATACACCTCTCTATCAGCTATACTTCCAGACTCTTTATACCTCCTATAGGCAGCCTTTTTTTCATGGACTATAGCCCTTACATCATTGCTAAACCATAGCGGTTTCTTCTTCCTTTTACCTTTAGTTATTTGCTTTACATAAAGTCTTGTGGCTTTTAAGATGGCCTTTTTTAATACAGTCCACTGGGTGCTCGCTCCTGCCATTTTATCCCTCCCCTTTAATTCATTATTTAAATATTCCCCCATTGCATTAAAATTTGCTTTTCTGAAATCTAATACTTTGGTTGCAGTGTAGGATTGCTCACAATCAGTTTTTACATCAAACCACAAACATAGATGGTCACTGCAACCTAAATTTTCTCCCACCTTGACCTCTGAAACCCAATTCCCATTTGTAAAAACTAAATCTAGAATATTCTCCCCTCTAGTTGGTGTCTTAACTAGCTGTGCCAGAGCTGCTCCTGTAACGGCCTCTACTATATTCTTACTTTTGCATGTAAGGGCACTGGGGATATTCCAGTCAACATCAGGCATGTTGAAATCACCCATAACCACAACATCTCCCTTTACTGCCATTTGGGTAATTTCATCCACCATCATGTTGTCATGTTCCTCAGATTGCCCTGGAGGCCTAGATAAAGTAGAATCTTTATCGCAACAAAATGCTAAGAACAAGGAGCTAAAGGGAAAGATAGAAGTAATTAAACATAGAATTAAACTTATAGAGCAAAATCAAATAGCAGAAAAGATAAAAAGAGCTAAACAACATTATTTTGAATATGCCAATAAGCCAGGAAGATGGCTTGCGTATAAACTAAGGAAACACAGACAGTCAAAAATAATTAAAAAGTTAGAGAACGAAAACGGAACAATAAAATATAATATAGATGAAAAAGCAAAAATAGTACAAAATTTTTTCAAAGAGTTGTACAAAAAAGAAGATATTAGTGAGGATGAAGTTTTTAATTATTTAGAATATATAAAGATACCGCAATTAACGGAAGAACAACAGGAAAGTTTAGATAGTCCAATAACAATCGAGGAACTTCTTACAACTATTAAAAAGCAAAAAAATAATAAAGCCACTGGACCTGATGCTATACCGGCAGAATGGTATAAAATAGATAGTGAAGTAATAACAAACAATATGTTGGAAATTTTTAATGAAAGTAGAATGGATGGTAAAATTCCAAAATCATGGTCAGAATCTTTAATAACCTTAATTCATAAACCAGGAACTGCAAAAGAAAAAATTAAAAATTACAGACCTATATCATTATTAAACGTTGATTATAAAATATTTATCACAATTTATGCTGATAGATTAAAAAAGATTTTAAATGAGAAAATTCATCATGACCAAAATGGATTTTTACCAGGTAGGCAGATTAAAAAAAATCTTAGAATGATTATTAATACATTAGAATATTATGAACAACATTCTGAAAAATCAGTATCATTAATGTTCTTAGACGCTAAAAAAGCCTTTGACAATGTTAATTGGACCTTTATAAAAATGCAATTAAACAAAATGAGATTTGGTATTAAATTTGTAAACTTAATAGATGCAATTTATTCAAAACAAACAACAAAAATTATATTAAACAATGAACAACTGGAAACATTTGAAATAAGTAAAGGAGTTCGACAAGGATGTCCGATATCACCTTTATTATTTATTTTATCTTTAGAAGTTTTATTGATAAAAGTAAGAGCAGATCCAAAAATAAAGGGTTTGACCATTGGAAAAGAAATATACAAAGTTCAAGCATTTGCGGATGATTTGACTTTTATAATTGAAGATCCGATAACAGTGGCCCCAATACTGATACAGATAATAGAACAATATGGAAAAGTTGCGGGGTTAAAAATAAATAAGAGTAAAACACAATTTATAGTGAAAAACATGAATAAAATTCAAGAAAGAAAACTTGAACATATCACAGATATGAAAATAGTTAAGAAAGTTAAATATTTGGGAATATGGATAACATCAAAAACAATATCATTAAAAAATGATAATTACATGAAATTAATTGCAGAAATCAAAAAAGATTTAGAAATATGGAACAACTTAAAAATATCTTTTCTGGGGAGAATTGCCACAATTAAGATGAATATTTTACCTAAGATCTTGTTTTTGTTTCAGGTCATTTCAATAAATCCTGGGGAAATTTTTAAATTTTTTTTAACAACGATAGTTAAAAAATTCTTATGGCAAGGAAAAAAAGCAAGAATAAAGATAAATATTTTGGGAGATATTAAAGAAAAAGGAGGATTTGCTTTACCTAACTGGAAATTATATTATCAGGCAGCCGCCTTAACATGGATTAGAGACTGGATAGTATTAGAAGATAAAAGAACATTAAAATTAGAAGGACACGACCTTATGCTTGGCTGGCATGCCTTTATATGGTATGATAAGGATAAAATACATACATATTCTAGAAGACATACAATAAGAAAGTATTTGTTGGAAGTCTGGAAAGACATAAAGAAGAATCACTTTTTGACTATTCCAGAATGGATCTCTCCCCTAGAAGCAATAACACACCCTAATTCAATAAGGGAAATGAAAATAATAAGATACAAGGTATTACTAGATGACCAAATGAAATTAAAGTCAAGAAATAAACTACAAGAAGAAGGGATTACAATTGACTGGTGGCAATACGCTCAAGATTCAGTCTAGATTTCAAAGAGATAGTACGACATACATTTTTAATAAAAGTAAAAATTTCTTAGGTAACTTACTAGTTACTAACCAGACTAAATTAATAGGGAAAGTATATAAATATATGATTGCTCACAAAAATATAGATTTGACCTTAAAGGATAACATGATAAGTTGGTGCAAAAATATTGGTAAAGAAATTGATATAGATACATGGGGAAATGTTTGGACTTTAAATTGGAAAATGACAAAATCAGTTTCCCTAAAAGAAAATCAAATTAAGATGTTCTATAGGTGGCACCTCCCACTAAATAGGATAGCAAAAATGTTCCCTAAGACTTCCCCATTATGTTGGAAATGTAAGAAGGAAATAGGGTCCTATTATCATCAATGGTGGGCGTGTAGTAAAGTTAAGCTTTATTGGAAAATGATAGAAAGAATAATGAAAGAAATAGTAAAACAGGAGATAGAAATAATCCCGGAATTTTATTTACTGGGCATAACTAATCAGAAATATAAGAAAGAAATTTTATACCTAGTTATTCATATTTTGACCGCGGCCAGGATAATATATGCGCAAAATTGGAAAGGGGAAAATATCCCCAAAGAAGAGGAAGTTATTAAGAAAATATTAGATTGCGCTGAAATGGATATGATGACAAGACGGTTAAAAGATCAAGAAGAAACAGAATTTTATGAGATATGGAACAAAGTGTATATATGGATAAACAAGAAGAAATATTAAAAGTAAATAAATAAATAAATAAATAAATAAGAGAATTGTATTAGCAGAATATGATTTGAGAGTTATGTTAGAATTAGTTTATGTATGAACATTTATTACATAACGTAAAACAAATTTCTTCTTTTCATTTAAAGTAATAAGTTGATTTTAAGTATTTTTTGAATGTATTCTTTTTTCTGTATTGAAATTTTACTTCTAGAATAAGCGGGGAAGATACAACCCCATTTTTATGTTAAATGTATGTTTGTCAGTTTTCTCTATTTTAAGAAAATTAATAAAATATATTGGGAAAAAAAACAAAGAAACTGCTGGGTGAGATCTTCCAAAGGCATGGGGTGAGGTATCATCAATATGCCGATGATACCCAGTTATACATCTCCACCCCATGTCCAGTCGGCGAAGCAGTGGAAGTGATGTGCTGGTGTTTGGAGGCTGTTAGGGTCTGGATGGGTGTCAACAGGCTCAAACTCAACCCTAACAAGACGGAGTGGCTATGGGCTTTGCCTCCCAAGGACAATTCCATCTGTCTGTCCATAATCCTGGGGAGGAGGAATTATTGACCCTCTCAGAGAGTGTTCGCAAATTGGGCATCCTCCTCGATCCACAGCTAACATTAGAGCACTATTTTTCAGCTGTGGCAAGGAGGGCTTTTCCCCAGGTTAGCCTGGTGTACCAGTTGAGCCCTATTTGGACAGGGAGTCTCTGCTCACGGTCACTCATGCCCTCATCACCTCGAGGTTCAACTACTGCAACACTCTCTACATGGGCTACCTTTGAAAAGTGTTCAGAAATTTCAGATCGTGCCTAATGTGGCCGCACGAGCTATCATGGGCCTCCCTAGGTATGCCCATGTTTCATCAACACTCCACGGCTTGCATTGGCTGCCGATTAGTTTCCGGTCACAATTCAAATTGTTGGTAATGATCTATAAAGCCCTACATGGCATTGGATCCAGAATACCTATGGGACCACCTTCTGCCGCATGAATCCCAGTGACCAATTAGGTCCAACAGAGTCAACTAAACAATGTTGTCTGGCGAGACCTAGGGGAAGAGCCTTCCCTGTGTTGGCCCCAGTCCTCTGGAATCAACTCCCCCTGAGAATCGAATATCCCCCACCCTCCTTGCCTTTTGTAAGATGTTGAAGACCCATCTATATCACCAAGCATGGGAGGATTGATTTCTTCCCTTACTTTTCCTGACTCAACATATGAGATTGTTTTAGAATTCTTAGTTTTTTATAATAATGGGGTTTTTAATATAGTTTATATTGGATTTGTATTTTATTGTATCTATTGTTGTGAGCCGCTCCGAATCCTCAGAGAGGAGCGGCATACAAATCTAATAAATTATAATGATAATTATGTCTATATGCTGGATTTCGTATTTCATCACCAGTCAGGTGTTTCCCAAGCACCTAGGACTGCGTGATGTAGTGGCAAATTATGTTTGCCGATCCCAGTAAAGCGGCCTTTTGCAATTGACAGATGGAGATTTTTTCAATTCCAATGGTTTTCTTTTTTTATTATTTTTTAAAATAGTATTTTAATTAGTTTTTAAGTGGTACACACACAGACTGCACATCATACAACATAAAACAGTGCCCTGTGAGGGTGCACCCATCATCTAACAACATACATACCCCACCACCAATTGGAGGGTCTGTACAAACATCTTTAACATTCTTCTAAGCTAGGATCTGCATTTTATTTACATATCAAAAAGTGATTCTGATTTATTCTTTATGGCTAGATCACAAATTTTACTTGTCATATAACCTCTCACCATGTCCCATCGTTCCATCAGTTTCTTCAATTTATTTTCATTGTACATATTCATCCTTACATCCATAATTTCAAAGTGAATGTGGTCCACCATGTACCGATACCAATTCTGTATCGTCCATTTTGCTGCTTCTTTCCAACCCAATATAATTACTGCTTGAGCGCTTTCCAATGCTACTACTTTTATTTCTCCAAATTCTCTTAAATCTCCCTTTTTTACTAGTACTGCCATTTCTTTTGTGATTGTCCAGTTAATATTTAACATTCTGTTCATTTCATCTTGCACTTCTTTCCAAAATTTCTGTACTACTGAACACTCCCAGAACATATACATAAAAACTCCTCTCTCTTGGCATCCATGCCAACAGCTGCCCTTCCCCTTCTTCTGAAAATATGCAAGTTGCGTTGGTGTATAGTACCACTTACGTAAAATTTTCCTTCTCATTTCTCTAACTCTTGTATTCTTTATTTTTTGTATATTTTCAACTATATCCTTCATCCCTCTTTTGTCTATTTGTAATTCGTTTTGCCACCATCTGGTTAATCCTTTTATCACACCCTCTTCCGCCTGTGATAACATTCTGTATATATTACTTGCTTGTGCCTTTATATCATCCCTTTTTTAAAAAATATTTTCTCTAAGTGAGTTTCTTCTCTTAATAATGCTTCTTAATTCTCCCTTTCATTCAAATATTTACTTATTGCGTTTATCTGCAACCATTTCTGTTGACCCAACCACCTTTCTAAACAAATTCTACTGACTCTTCCATCCTTCTCATATAACTGTTCTATTCTGGTTATCCCTTTGTCATTCAATTCCTTTATAATTTTATTTAAATTGGTTTTATTATCTCTGTTTAATACGTACAACGTTGACAGCTTTGATCTCCTTATTCCCATTTTCCCCTGCCATTTTGACCAGATTTCTAAAGTCCCCTTAAAAGGGTCCATTAATTTATCAATTTCCTTTTTATTCCATTTTATGAATAACAGCTCTCTATTTTTAATTTTATTAATCTCTTTTTCCAATCTAACCTATTTATTATTCTCTAATATCTGCAACTCCATTAATCTTTCAATTTGAAACGCATCTCTTTATAGCTCCAATCTTCCCCATCCTCCATCTTTTTCATTAGCAATCAGCTGTTTTTTCCTTATTATAGGTCTTTTATTCTCTTCTATCCAATAATTCAATTTACTATCCCATTCCCTCAATTTTGCCCCTGAAAAGATGCCTCGTAAAGCCTGAAATAAATACATCATTTTTGGGATAATCATCATTTTAAGTGCTCTTATCTTTGCACTCATTCTCAATTTTTTATCTTTCCAACTCTTCATCTGTTTTAACATTTTCTTCCACATGAGATTATAATTAACCTTCACTATTTTATTTGGATTTTTTAATAACCATACTCCCAAGTATTTCATTTTTACACCCTAATTTCACTCCTGATACCTTTCTAATCTCAATTTGCTCTTTAGGATGTGTATTCAAACAGATTATCTCTGATTTTTCCATATTAACTGATAGTCCTGACTCTTGTTTAAATTCCTGTAGTATATTCATTATTTTTTTAATCATTTCAATCGGAGTCTCAGTTAATATAATAGCATCATCTGCAAAGAGATTTAATTTTAATTCTAATTTTCCAATTTGGTATCCTCTCCAGTTTTTTTCCTTCCTTATCTTGTTGGCTAGCACCTCTATTGCCATTGCGAATAACATTGGAGATAATGGGCAACCCTGTTTAGTGCCGTTTTGAATTTTAACTTTTTCCGTTCTATGTCCATTAACTCTAATATAGGCTGTATTTTCTTTATATATTCCCTTTATAGTTTCACAAAAATTATCTCCCATATTTAAATCCTTACATAACTGATATAAATAATTATGATTAACTTTATCAAAAGCTTTATACACATCTAATTTTAAAATTCCCAGTTTCCTTTTAGTAGCGGTAGCATGGTGTAACACATTAACAACATTCCTTATTGGTTCATATATTTTCCTTCCCTTTACTGATCTTCTCCAATTATCTTCGGTAAGATACTCTCAATCCTATTAGCTAATACCTTCATAAATATTTTATAATCCTGATAAAGCAAACTGATGGGATAATAGGAACCTGGATCACAATCACGATCTGGTTTTGGGATGGTTATAATCTCTGAGGTCTTCCATGTCTGTGGAATATTAAAAGTTTGAAATACAATATTAAACAACTTCCCCAAACACGGTGTTAATTCATTCATAAAAATCTTATAATATTCTCCTGTAAATCCATCTGGGCCTGGTGCCTTGGCAGGTTTTAACCCTTTAATAACTATAAGTATTTCCTCATTTGTTATTTCTGCATTCAGTATTTGCTTATCCTCTTCAGTTAGTTTTTCCTCAACCTCTATAACTCCCACCTTCACTTGCTCTTCTTTATATAAATTCTCATAATACTTTTTCATTATTTTTTCCAATTGTACATTTTACTGCATTTTATTTCACCATCAGTATCTCTTAAAGCTAATATACAAGATTTCTCTTTTCTCTTCTTCAAATAGTGTACCATTTGTTTCATTGATTTCTTCCCCCATCCCATAATTCTTTATTTTATGACCATCCTCATATTATTCCATTGTAACTCATCAAAAAGTTTCAGTTGTTTTTTCTTTGTTTTCAATAGATTGTTCCATTCTCTATTTCTCTTGTATTAAATCTATTTCTCTTATTTTCTTCTCCCTTTCTATTCCCCATCTCTTTTTGATATGGGTTTTTGTACTAATGCATTGTCATCTTATAAAAGCTTTCTGTGCATCCCAAACCACTGTTTGCTGAATTTCTCCTGTGTCATTTATACTAAAATACTCACGTAATTCTTTTTTCAATTTAAGTTTATCATCTTCATTTGCAGAGACAACAGTTATATCTCCAAATTCTTTTATTTCTATCTAAACCCATTTCCACTACTGCTAATAGTGGGGCATGGTCTGATAACCAAATGCTTTTTATTTCTATCTTGTCAATTCCGATGGTTTTCAAAAGTCCACTGTCCTGCAAAATTATGCTGCTTTTTGCCAGAGGTTTGAACAAGAATTTCAAGACCCCATGCTATCACTCAATTACGCCAATTGCACATCGGCAATAAGACCATCTCGGAGTATATCTCCGACTTCTGGAAACTAGCCACACCCCTGAATTGGAATGAGCAAGCCCTTATGGAATTGTTCCAAGATGGCCTGAGATGACATGCTAACTGACACCCAACATGTTAAATGAACTCTACGAGACCTGTTTGACTATCGAGATTAAAATGTCATCTGCACAGAACCATGCCACCAGACATGAAAACCAGTTTGGAGAGGGAATCAGACCAGTGCCAGCTCCACACCAAAGATTTTGAAACAATGGTTTCAACTCTGTGCCAAGACGTCCCTTCCAGATGCCAACAGACACGGGAAACCGAGCAGCTGTCATCGCTCAAGAGGAACCAATGGATCTAGGTACGGCCATACCTCACCTGAGTTAATCCGAGAGAGCTAAATGTCAAGGGGAAGGCCTATGCATGTATTGTGGAGAGGCTGGACACATGATACCTACTTGCCCTCAGAGAAGAGGTCTCACCCCCATGTCTACTCCAGTCTTGAACACCGTGCCCATAGTTCAGGTACAGGCTACCTTGCTGGGAAACGACCAGAGCCCAGCCTAAAGCAAACTTTATTCCGGGCAGGCACCAAACCAAATGGCAATGATAAGACAGAGGAACCGAGACCGTCAAGACACTTGACCTTAGCCACTAAGGTGAACTTAGAAAACCTACCCAAAAACCTCCCTGCTATTGCCTTTGTGGATTCTGGAGCCACCACCAACTTCATGGATGAGACATTCGCTCATTCTCGTAAAAAATATAATTTATTAGTTTTATAAAAGGGAAGAGGGAAATGGGAATACAAAATAAGACCTTCGCTCATTCTCATGCCATACCATTGGGCCTCGTCACACCTCCTATTATTGTTGAAACCATTGACGGCCAGGTTTTCTTGTCCGGACCAATCAAATTCCAGACCCAACCACTTACCTTAACCATTGAACACCACGAAGAACCTATTCAATTTTATGTCACAAGAGGCCTTCAATTTCCTATGGTCCTTGGCTTAGCATGGCTCAGAACCCACTTTGCTGTGACTATCATAAACTCAATTCCATTACCATTCACAACCGCTGCCCTCTACCTTTAATCTCAGAACTCATAGACCGCCTCCGTATAGCAACCATTTTCACCAAAATCGAATTACAAGGTGCCTACAACCTCATTCGCTTCCGTCAAGGCAATGAATGGAAGACCGCCTTCGCCACCCACTATGGGCATTTTGAATTCGCTGTCATGCCTTTCGGATCTACCAATGCCCTCGCAGTATTCCAACATTTTATGAATGAGATCTTTAACGACTTTATTGACCACTTCATGATCGTCTACATTGATGACATTTTGATATACTCTCCTTCTCCAGAAACTCACCTACACCACTTACGACAAGTACTCCCATGTCTCCGACAACACGTTTATGCAAAGTTAGAAAAATGCCTTTCAAACGGCCATCGACTTCTTAGGCTATGTCATTTCCCCTCAAGGCATCACCATGGACACCGAAAGACTCGATGCCTTGCAAACTTGGCAACCACCAGCTCGAGCCAAAGATGTCCAACGACTTCTGGATTTTGTCAACTACTACCGAACCTTCATTCCTAACTTCGCTATATTGACTGCACCCCTCACTCACCTTCTCCAGAAAAACGTTCCATTTCAGTGGGGCACCAACAAACAACAAGCCTTTCTTAATCTCAAAAAAGCTTTCATGCAAGAACCTATTCTCCAATACCCTGATCCCCACCATCCATTTATCATAGAAGCCAATGCCTCCGACATTGGAGTAGGAGCTGTACTTCTCCAACAACACCAAGATGGCGGACCTTTATTTCCCTGTGCCTACTATTCTAGGAAATTAAAACCTCCTGAACAGAATCATTTGGGAAAAGGAACTTTTGCTTTTGAGACCTGGCGACGTCATCTGGAAGGAGCCTGTCACCAAGTACAGGTCAGAACTGACCACAAAACCTTGGAATTTCTCCAAACTGCCAGGAAGCTAAGCCAGAGACAAATCCGATGGTCCTTTTTCTTTGCCAGATTTGACTTACCTACATTTCTAAGTAGGACAACAAACAAACCGACGCATTGTCCTGCAAACCTGAATACACCCAAACCCATGAACCTGTGCCGCTTCATACCATTCTGCCTCTTGCATCGATCGCAGCCACCCACAATGTGGTAGATCTTGGCCAACAAATTTGGGAAACACAATTTATTTATTTATTTATTTATTTATTTATTGGATTTGTATGCCGCCCCTCTCCGGAGACTCGGGGCGGCTAACAGCAACAATAAGACAGTGTACAATAATAATCCAATACTAAAAACGATTAAGAACCCATTAATATAAAAACCAAACATACATACAGACATACCATGCATAAAACTGTAAAGGTCTAGGGGGAAAGAGTATCTCAATTCCCCCATGCCTGACGGCAGAGGTGGGTTTTAAGTAGCTTACGAAAGGCAAGGAGGGTGGGGGCAATTCTAATTTCTGGGGGGAGTTGGTTCCAGAGGGCCGGAACCACCACAGAGAAGGCTCTTCCCCTGGGTCCCACCAAGCAGCATTGTTTAGTAGACGGGACCCGGAGAAGACCCACTCTGTGGGACCTAACTGGTCGCTGGATTTATGCAGCAGAAGGCGGTCCCTGAGATAATCTGGTCCCGTGCCATGAAGGGCTTTATAGGTCATAACCAACACTTTGAATGGTGACCGGAAACTGATCGGCAACCAATGCAAACTGCGGAGTGTTGGTATAACATGGGCATATTTGGGAAAGCCCATGATTGCTCTCGCAGCTGCATTCTGCACGATCTGAAGTTTCCGAACACTTTTCAAAGGTAGCCCCATGTAGAGAGCGTTACAGTAGTCAAGCCTCGAAGTGATAAGGGCATGAGTGATTGTAAGCAGTGACTCCCGGTCCAAATAGGGTCGCAACTGGTGCACCAGGCGAACCTGGGCGAACGCCCCCCTCGCCACAGCTGAAATATGTTTCTCTAATGTGAGCTGTGGATTGAGGAGGATGCCCAAGTTGTGAACCCTCTCTGAGGGAGTTAATGATTCTCCCCCCAGGGTAATGGATGGACAGATGGAATTGTCCTTGGGTGGCAAGACCGACAGCCACTCCATCTTGTCTGGGTTGAGTTTGTTGACACCCATCCAGGCCCCAACAGCCTCCAGGCACTGGCACATCACTTCCACTGCTTCGTTGACTGGACATGGGGTGGAGATGTATAACTGGGTATTAAATAGCAGGGGGGGGGAGTACCGACCCCTGAGGCACCCCACAAGGGAGAGACCTAGAGGTCGACCTCTGACCCCCCACTAACACCGACTGCGACCAACCGGAGAGGTAGGAGGAGAACCACTGAAGAACTGTGCCTCCCACTCCCAACCCCTCCAGCCGGTGCAGAAGGATACCATGGTCGATGGTATCGAAAGCCACTGAGAGGTCAAGAAGCACCAGGACAGAGGACAAGCCCCTGTCCCGGGCCCACCAGAGATCATCCATCAGCGTGACCAAAGCAGTTTCCGTGCTGTAGCTGGGCCTGAATCCAGACTGCTGAGGACCTAGATAATCGGCTTCTTCCAAGGACCGCTGGAGTTGAAGCACCACCACCTTCTCAACAACCTTCCCCATAAAGGGAAGGTTGGAGACTGGACGGTAATTATTGAGCACGGCTGGGTCCAGGGAAGGCTTCTTGAGGAGGGGGTGCACAAGTGCCTCCTTATAAGGAGCCGGAAAGGACCCCCTCCCCAAGGAGGCATTGACAATCTCCTGAACCCAGCTCTGTGTCACCTCTCGACTGGCCGAAACCAACCAAGTGGGACATGGATCCAGTAGACAGGTGGCGGAACTCACAGCTCCAATGGCCTTGTCCACTTCATCAGGTGTCACCAAGTCAAACTTCTCCCAGACAGATGGGCAAAGACGTTTAGCCCCAGTCACCTCGACTGACTCATTGTCAGTCGACTCTGTTTTACAGAGCGAAAAACGTGTTAAAATCCTCGGCACTACTCTGCAAGGGCTCCCCAACTCCCCCCAGGTTAAGAAGAGAGCAGGTTACCCTAAACAGAGTGTTCGGGTGGGATTCCACTGATGCAATCAAGGCGGCATGATACGCGCATCTTGCCGCCTTGAGCGCCACTTTGTAAGTCTTAATATGAACTCTTACAAGTGTTCGATCGGATTCGGACTTACTCTTTCTCCATCGCTTCTCTAGATGTCTCTTCTGGCGTTTCAACTCTCGGAGCTCCTCATTGAACCATGGAGCTCTATGGGGTCTAGTGCCGCGGAGAGACCGTAGTGGCGCAATTCGGTCAAGGGCCTCCGCTGCAGCCTTGTTCCAGGCCTCAGCGAGAGACTCTGCCGAACTGTGGACGAGTGCATCTGGAAGAACCCCAAGCGCCTTCTGAAAGCCTTCTGGATCCATCAGGCGCCTGGGGCGGAACAACTTAATTAGTTCCGCCTCCCTGCGGGGGAGGATTGGAGCCAGGAAGTCCAGCCGCAGTAGAAAATGGTCTGACCATGACAAAGGCAACACTTCTAAGCCCCTTAGTCTCAGATCATTACTCAGTTGCTCAGAGAGGAATACCATGTCGGGTGCGTGCCCCCCCCCTCGTGAGTCGGACCCTGAACTACTTGGGCTGCCATGGTGTCCATGAACTCCTGTGCCAGTCCAGAGGATTCGCCAAGCAACAGCAGGTTGAGGTCCCCCAAGACAATAAGTCTACTGAACCCCACTGCCAGCCCAGCTACCTCCTCGAGTAGCACAGGCAGGGCTTGTGCCACACAGCTGGGAGGCAGGTATGTGAGAAGCAAGCCCACCTGAACCCGTAAGTCCAACTTCACCAGGAGGGACTCGCAACCCGCAATCTCCAGAGCAACAAGTCTATGCAGGCAAAGGCTCTCCCTGGCTATAATAGCCACTCCTCCCCCCTTCCCTGGGGTCGAGGTTGATGCCATATCTGAAACTCCTCCCTTCGGGCCCAGCCAGGTTTCAGTTACACATGCCAGGTCGGCCTCCTCATCCAGGATTAAATCCCAGATGAGGAGAGCTTTATTTATCACCGACCTGGCATTGAGTAGCAACCTGAGCCCAGGGCCAGAATTACACTCATCACCAGTGCCCAGGGTTGAGTTCACGGAGCCAGAACAAGGAATCGTTATTAGACAGCGATCCCTCGTTCCCCTGGGACGGCTGACTCTATGGCTCCTGCCATATCTGCCTCTCCCCAGCAACACCGGGATATTCTGACCCTCTGCCACCCCAGAGATTGGTGCCCCCTCCCCTCCTGCCTCTCCAGAGTCAGGTGGGCCAAATATATCATTCATACTATTTCCATTCATCTCATCCCTGGCATAACCCCACCCATCCCACTCATACCAATCATTCATCCCATACACATTATTGCACCCACCCCAATTATCCATCAGTTTAAAAAAACCCCAATTAATTAAAAATAGATTAAATTAGCAATAGATTAATGCACTAATAAAATATGTTACAAATATATAAGATATAAAATTATAAATTCATAATAAGTTAATATAAAGAATATAAAATCAGATCTTGGTCGCTATCAATCATCAGTCAATCAATCAATCTAGGTATGATGTCCTCTATAGATCTTCCATATAGTCTTACTTAAAGTCTGCTGTTTTCTACAATCTTCCCACTAGGGGCGCAATTCTATGGTCTTAACAGTAATTAAGAAGGAGAAGGGAAGATGGGGGGGGGATGAGAAACTATGACAAAAACGAAAGTTAGACATTAAACAATATCTCCAATCTAATTGGCCATGATGATTCTAGGTAGTTAATTCCATTATTCTTACCCCCTCTAGTCACTCTGGTCACATTAGTCAGTTGTTCTGATATCTACCAACACCTACTCCATGGGCACTCATACTGGGCGTCTGTCTGCATCCCACTTTATCCTCCTTGGCACCAGCAGCTCTCACCCACTGGTGCGATGCAGGGTTTTTTTTCGTTGTTTCTGGATATTCCTCGCCCACCATATCTCTGCAGACGTCCTCCACCACCGACAGCAGGTCACTCCCACCGGCCTGGATCCTTAGCGTCTTTGGTCTCACAAACAAACAGGGTCACCTCAGTTTCAGAGCTGGTCTCTGCTCCACTCCGCTCTGCTCCGCTCCCCTCCTTTCCGTCGTCCCCTCCCCTCCACCGCCTCGGCACTGGCACTAGCACTGGTCACTCTCATTCACCGATGCCGAGCCAGGAGGCTCGGCTCGGTCTGGCTCTCTGCTTTCACAATTCCCTTTCTCCCCTTCGGCGTTTTGCATTTTGCATCCAGGCACGGCCGCCATCTTCCGCGCCCCAGCTGATTGCCCTGAAGAACTCTCTCGGAGTCGCAGTCTCTGGCGCCCCTACAGCAGAGCAAAAAGCATTTAGTTTCTAGCCCCCACAATGGGAGACCAGGTAGCAGATCGACTTCGGGCCATTTCAAGTCTGGATTGATTCATTCCTGACGATTTTTTCACCGTAGTCTCAGAGGAGAGGTGGACCCACCATCTCCATACTGCTCACACCGGAACCGGATGCCAGGACCCCTTTGTCACCCAAAGGAAACAAGATCCAGAACCTGATTCTCCATGGACCATCGCTGATGACTTGCTCCGCTACCGTGACCTGCTCTACGTTGCCGCAGGTCCACTCCGAGGTCTCATCCTCAACCAGTGCCACGATATTCCCGCAGCTGGCCATTTTGGCCTCTTCAAAACCCTACGCCTCGTCTCTCATACCTTTTGGTGGCCCATGATGTCAGTACCTACGTTAACTCATGTATCCGTTTTCGCCAAGCCAAAGCCGCCACCGGACCCCCTCCGGGATTATTGCAAACTTTACCTACACCTGAAAGACCCTGAGGTACCATTTCTATGGACTTCCTTACTTGTTTACCTGTTTCTCAAGGGTTCACTGCTATATTTGTAGTAGTGGACATGTTCACGAAGATGGCTCATTTTATCCCTTGTTGTCAAATCCCTACAGCCAAAACCACAGCTCACCTATTTATCCAACACATCTTCCGCCTTCATGGATTTCCTGACACCATCATCTCCGACTGTGGTCCGCAATTCACTGCCCAGTTTTTGAAAGAACTGTCTCCAAGTCAAGATTTCCCTGGCATCTACCCATCACCCCCAAACCGACGGCACCGAAAAAGTTATTGGCATCCTGCAACAATACCTCCGTTGCTTTGTTCACGACAGACAAAACGATTGGTCCAAATATATGTCTGTAGCTGAGTTCGCCTTTAATAACTCTGAACATACCTCTACGCAGACCACACCATTCTGCGCCAACTACGGGTTCCATCCCCGCTTGTTTCCGCTCACTCCTGCTGATTCGCCATTTCCACTTGCTGGTGATTTTCTCAATGAGTTACGTGCCATTCACCAAGTCATCCAACGTTCCTTAACTCAAGCCAAAGAAGACTACAAACGCTTTGCCGACCATTCCCACAGAGGCACTCCCCCATTGACTGTTGGCGACCAAGTTTGGCTTTCTACCAAATACCTTTCTTCTGAACCTCATTCCAAGCTGGATCAATGTTTCATTGGCCCTTTCGCTGTTGAAAAGGTCATCAATCCTGTCACATACTGTTTGACCCTACCTTCTTACATACGGGTGCATCCCGTTTTTCATTGCTCACTATTGCTCCCAGTCTCCCCTGACTCTTCATTTCGGGCCCCAGTCCCTGGTCCTACCAGTCCTGCTCCCTCCCATTGGGACACCGCCCTTCGCATTCCACTATGATGCTTGGACATTACTAGCATCTGGGACTCTTGTTGGCTCAATGACCGTTTCCAATACCAGGTGGAATGGTCTAGAGGTGGGCCTGACACCACTGTTTGGATGGATGCTCATGACTTTGATGCTCCTGCTTTGATTGCTAACTTTCATGTTCATTTCCCTGATAAATTTTAAAAATACAAATTTAAAAAATAAATAAATAAATATACCTAACCCTAATTTTCCTCCGGGGAGGGGAGGGATCCTGAGGAGGGGGATGGTGTTGTACATACTCCTGGTCAGTTGGAGGATGATGAAGAGCTTGAGGACTCTGATACATATAGTGTTTATGAATTAGTGGTAGGCCCTAGGTTACAGGTATTAGAACAGGTGGGAGGCCGGCAACAGGATGTTGCTATGAGTCCAGAATCTAGTGAGGAAGAAACAGACATTTGTTGGGTCAATCCTCAATTCAGAAGGGTCCAAAATCGCAAGGAACAGGTGTTAGGAAAAATATATTAAGGGCAGAAATGGGTTAAATACTGGAATGATGTGTTAGTTATGTCAGGAGGCTAGTGGGGAAGAAGGGCGGAGTTTCAATGTTGTAGCTCTAAGAGGAAACATGTTTCAGTTTGGCTCCTGAGTGAGTAAGTTTATTCTGTGTTATATTGCAGTCATTCCTGCTGTTTTTGAATCATGCTGTAAATTCATGAATTTCAGGAGACGGAAGGAGGCATGAAGGAATGCATTTGGAATGTAATTAAGGGAGATAACGGGAGAAAAGAATGTACCAGTCTGTATTGCATTTTTGAATACAGAAGCAAAGAGAATAAAAATGGAGTTTCTTTGTTTATGAAATACTGCATTCAGTAAGAGTTATTTTCAATAACTAAAGTTCTACCAGAAACCAGAACACAACTAAGGTGACATTTTTTGACAGAACAATCAGTGGAACTTCTTGCCCCCAGAATTTATGTGTATTCCAACACTGGATGTTTTTAAGAGTTTAGACATTTCATCTGGAATGGTATAGGGCAGTGATGGGCACCACAAGTGGCATATGGAGCCGTTGCCCATAGCTCAGCTCCAATGTGCATGTATGTGCCGACCAGCTGACTTTTGGCTTGTACAGAGGGTTTGGGAGAGGTTTTTTGGCTTCCAGAGAGCCTACGGGTGGGGGGGAGTCATTTGTACTCTTCCCCGTCTTCAGGGAAGCCTTTGGAGCCTGGGGAGGGTAAAACCCGAGCCTGCTGGGCCCACCAGAATTTGGGAAACAGAGCCAGAGGACCTACAGGGGGGTGGGAAAAGCTGTTTTCACCCTCCCCAGGCATTGAATTATGGGTGTGGGCACTCACACATGTGCGATAGCACGCATGCATGCTCTTTCAGCATCCAAGGGGGAAAAGGTTCGCCATCACTGGTATAGGATTTCCTGCTGGAGCAGGGTTTTGAATTAGAAGGCCTCCAAGGTCCCTTCCAACTTATTGTTCTGTTATTCTTATTCTGTTGTCCTTTACCTGTAACTATTCCAGATGTTCACTCAGAAAAACTTTTATTTTCATTTTGGTTGCAGATTTCAACTCACTTCGTGAATATGTACACTCATCCCACAAGTTTTGAACAGTATTTGCACAATGCTTTGATACTTGTGAATGCTTTTCATGCAATAAATCTTGACATAGATATAGTGGTAAGTGGTCCTATATTACAAATATTCTATGAATAATATTTTTTCAGTTACACCATTTTATGTTCCTATTTTTAAAGTATGCTAATGCACGTAGGTGGTTAAATTAATTTAATTTAATTATATTATTTCAATAATTGTTTAATTATTAAGTTATAATTAAGTTATAATATAACTATCAAGCTAGCTTATTTTAACTTTTTGTAAGTATAAAAAAGGGACTAAGAACAAACCTAACTCTAACCCTAATTTTATGGTGATTTGTAATATTTCAAAAATACAGAGGTTTTGAATTAATTATGCATGAATTTATTTGATTTATATCTTGCCTTTATTTGTCAGTCAGGGGTCTTCCTCCCAGTTCAGACAGGTTCATCCAAACTGGTAGTGACCTGCTGGTGACATCACAATGATGTTATCAAACCAGATCAGTCGTTGCCAGTCCATGGGCGCCACCATCTTTAAAAAAAAAAAAATTCTCCCAAATTTTTGTAAAAACAATTTCTTGTTTGCCTGTGCAAAAGTCATGTTTCCAGCATTGTGCATGCAGTCACCCTCTTGTTTTCGGCATTTTTATTTTTTTAAAAAAGTCTGGTTTTTTGCACTATGCATGGTTTTTTGCACAGCGTGGGAGGAAGTGAACCGGCAGTGAGGTAAGTTAGAACCCATCTTTGCACTGAGTGAAGGAGCCTCCAAAGTTGCCAGCATTGCTGCTGTCCCCCACTCTCTGCAGCTTAGAGCTCCAAGCTGAAGAGTTCTTTAACTATTGCGATGAAATGGGAGCTCTGGGTGTGCCACGCCCACTTTGTTCTCCTTGAGAGCTGCTTGTTCTGTCCCCAGCAAGAATGTAACACAAAACCCAGTTTATACACTTATTTAATTCAAACATCACTACTAATAAACGTCTTAGCAGTGAATATGCACACGCCAATCTACAAGCAGTCTTTTTTTGGCAAGCAACCAGCTACTAATTAATCTTCATTAATAGCTGGTATCAGTTTGAAGAGTTTTAAAGCAAAGAAGAGCAATTAGGTCTTGGTATCTTATGTAGCTTCAGAGAGTTGGCAAAATGCCTAGAGGTAGTTCTTGATAACTGAAATGGCAGCAGAGAAAACAAAGCAGAAGTCTTTCAGACACTATGAATAGATTGGTTTCTCTAACATTGTATCCTGCTTGGCTGTGCACACACATGGGAAAGAAATGATTTCTGCCCTTCATTTGAGATCTGACATAGTTAGTACTATCTGTTTCCTATTTATTTATTTATTTATTTATTTATTTACTTACTTACTTACTTACTTACTTACTTACTTACTTACTTACTTACTTACTTACTTACTTACTTGTTTATTTGATTTGTATGCCGCCCCTCTCAACAACGCAACTAGTAGAACTCAGAAAGCATTTATTAACGAAGTAAGGGATAGAAAGAAGAGGGAGGGAGAAGGAAGTAAGGAGAGAAAGAGGAGGGAGGGAGGAGAGAAAGAAAGGTTGAATGAAGGTGAAAGGGGAAAGGAAGTTAAAATCAGAGCACAGAGAAAGAAGGAAGGTAAAATCAGAAGGGAGAATGGAAGTAAGGAAGGAATAAGTATGTGAAGGGGGTTCATGTAACTGGGTGGGAGTGTGTGATGTTGGGTTTGACATGCCCACCCATTTATTTATTTATTTATTTATTTATTTTGTCAAGTACGTATTGGTAGTATACAAAGATATAACACTGTTTATATACGTGATATTGCTAATAAGGGAAACATTAGGACAGGACAGTGCACTTATGCATGCCCCTTACTGACCTCTTAGGAATCAGTGAAGTCAATCATGGATAATCTAAGGAGAAAGTTTTGGGGGGTTAGTGATGAAACTATAAAGTCAGGTAGTGAGTTCCAGACGTTTACTCCTTGGTTGCTAAAGTCGTATTTTCTACAGTCGAGTTTAGAGCAGTTTACTTTGAGTTTGTATCTGTTGTGTGCTTTTGTATTATTGTGGTTGAAGCTGAAATAGTCGTTAACAGAAAGGACATCGTAGCAGATGATTTTATGGGCTATGCTTAGGTTGTGATTAAGGTGACGTAGTTCTAATCTTTCTAAGGCTAGGATTTCAAGTCTGGTTGTGTTCTGTTTCAAGTAGAGGAGTGGGGGGCTCTTCTTGTAAAGTATTTCTGGACTCTTTCTAATGTATTTATGTCTAAAATGTGTTGTGGGTTCCAGACAGATGATCTGTATTTCAGGACTGGTCTGGCAAAAGTTTTGTATGCTCTGGTTAGTAGTGTGATAATACTGGAGAAGAAGAAGCTACGTAAGATTAGGTTAACAATTCATGAAGCCTTTTTGGCGATGTTGTTGCAGTGAGCTTTGGCACTTAGGTCATTTGATATGAGTTAAATATTGCTGTAAGCCGCCCTGAGTCCTATGGGATTGGGTGGCATAGAAATCAATTAAATTAAATTAAATTAAATTGTATGAAGTGAGGGTTGTCTATAAGGTCTTGTATTTGGTGTTCTGATTCTTTTTGTCAATGTGTAGTACAGAGCATTTTTTGGTTGAGATTTGAAGTTGCCAGATGTTTGACCATTCTGACACAAAGTCAAGGTCTTTTTGGAGGGTAGCTGTGTTATCAGTGTTGTTGAAGAATTTTAAATCATCGACAAAGAGAACGCAGTTGCTTGTAATGTGATTACAAAGGTCATTTATATAGAGTATGAAAAGTGTTGGGTCTACTACGCTGCCTTGGGATACACCACTGTTAACAGGAACAGGATTAGAAAGAGTGCTCCCTATTTTGACAACCTGTTGTTTGTTTGATAGGAACGAAGTTATCCAATCATGTAGGGATCCTGAGATGCTGTAGGTTTTGAGTTTTAGAAGCAGTTTATCATGAACCACTGAGTGAAAGGTTTTACAAAAGTCTATGTAAATTGCATTTATTGATTTGCCTTGATCGAGATGCGTAGTCCATATGTTTTTGCAGTGAAGGAGATACAGGTTACAAGATATTTTTTTCTGAAACCAAATTGTTTGTTAGAGAGTTGGTGTTTAGTTTCTAGGTACAGGGTAATTGATTGGTTAATGATTGATTCCACATTTGCATGTGACAGGCATAGAGAGATTGGTCTGTAGTTTTCAGCTAGACTGGGATCTCCTTTTTTAAGATGGGGATGACTGTAGCTAGCAACCATAGGTTTGATAGTGAACTGGTGCTGAATGATTTTTAAAAGATTATATTTAGTGGTTCAGCTATGGCTGTGGATAGCTTTTTTAGGAAGAATGCACATAGACCATTAGGCCCAATTGATAGAGAAGGTTTTAGGTCGCATAGTGCTTTTTCATTGTTGTCTTCAGTAAAATGTATTTGAGTTAAGTCATATTTATACGAGTATTTGTGGTACGATTAGGGAATTTGGGGCATTAGCCGTTGCTGTTTACAAAAACTGAGCCAAAGAATGTGTTGAAAAAGTTAGCTTTGATTGATTCATCATAGCATTCTTTGTTGCTGGGTCCTTTTAGTAGTGAGATGGATCTTGAGTCCTTGAGTTTGTTATTTACAAATTTGTAAAAGGCATGGTTGGATTTGGTGCATAGGAGGGGTTTTTTTCTTGTTTGCTGTGATAGTTGAAGCATTCCATCTTTATTTGGTGGCATATATTTTTGCAGTTTTTGAAGTTGGGATTTTTGGTGGGGGAATGTAATTTCCTTATTGATATTGATAGTTTGTTTTTCTTGGTTTTTCTTATAAATGATACTTGTAGCCTGATAGTTCTTTTGACTTCGAGCAAGAAAATGTTGTAGAGGTCATTGGCAGTGTTACAGCCAGAGAGTAGAGTTTGCCAGTCAAGAGTTGAGAGATCAGCATCTATGAGTTCATAGTTGGCTTTTTAAAAGTTGTACTTGGGTGTCCCATTATTAAGATGATTCTTGCAGTGGTGTATATTGAGACTGAAGTTAATCATCCTGTGGTCACTGTTAGAAAAGCATTCTTTTATTTGTAGTCCATAAATTGTGCTTTTGCTGTTGCAAAATATGAGGTCTAGGCAGTTGTTGAGTCTAGTATTGTTTGTTACTAGTTGGTCGAGTCCCAGATTAGTAACAGCATTATATAGGGTTGTATGGATGGGTCCAGCCATGCTTTCATTTAGGGTCCAGTTAATGTGAGGTAGGTTGAGGTCTCCAAGAAAGATAAGGGGGTGTGGGCAGGAGGCTGCCCATGTTAGCACTAAAGTTAATTTGTTCGCATGTGTGATGTTGTAGTCTGGGGCTCTGTAACAAAGTAGGAAGTGAAGTGTGGCATTTAGGGATAGATCACAGACGATGGTTTCGGGGAGAGTGAGATCATGTGTAACTTGGATATTTTTTAGGTTTAGTGTCTTTTTGTAGAATGTAGCTACTTCACCTTCTCTGTGGGATTCAGAGTCGGACCAGTGAATCCAGGTTTTGTTGCTCTCTGTGTTTTTGTTTCTGTAGAAAATGAGTCCAAATGGCTCTTTGAGTGTTGAAGGTTGCTGAACCCTGACCTAAACTACCCCCCCCCAAAGATTCAATGTGTCTCCTGCATCATTTTTATCATCTCCATAATATTAACCATTCAATTGTTAAGGTATCCAAGATTTCTAAATCCCTTGCTGGCATACTCCTTATAGCAAAGGTAGCAGATCATGTGAAAATACACATTATTAAAATCCATTTATATCAATCAGTAGAGTTCATACAGGGTATTAAGAAAGAGAAAGAGATAAGTAGACAAATTTGGAATGGATGTTAAATAGGTAAAGAAAATAGAAGTAAGTAAGAATTATGTAAACATAGATAACTCTAAGGAATAAGAGATATAATAATATAGAAGATACACAAAGCTGTGGGATGAAAAATAATATAAACTGTTTATGTTTTGTAAGGTTATGTTATGTAAGGTTACATCATATAATGTTGATGTTATGTTATGCATATGTGTGTGTGTGTGTGTGTGTGTGTGTGTGTGTGTGTGTATAAAGGTCTTGGCATATTCGAGTTTCTTCCCATGTAGGTTTCAGAGATTTCTGGTGACGCTTTGACGAGATCCCACTTGTCATCTTCAGGCTGGTGCTTCTATCCTTGTTCTAGGGTGAACACAGCTGTGTCGCCAGAAATCTCTGAAACCTACATAGGAAGAAACCCGAATATGCCAAGACCTTCATACCTCCCCCTGTGAAAATCTACGAAAACATATAGATAGATAGATAGATAGATAGATAGATAGATAGATAGATAGAGATAGATATAGATATAGATATAGATATAGATATAGATATAGATATAGATATAGATGGAGAGAGAAGGGGAGAGAGAGGGGGGGAGAGAGAGAGAGAGAGAGAGAGAGATAATTGTCCTAAAAATGCAAGTTCCAGGTGTATTTATAAATGAAGAGGCAACAGCCATTGCGATCTCCGGAATGTTTAAAATTTATTAAAAACTACTAAAATTAACTAAGCTTTTGTTAGTCTTCTACTAATATCATCAGAATGTTAAAATCCCCATTGAAGACAGTTGATTTTATATAATGCTGCTCAATTTGCTCATTGCCCATGTCACAGGCCCACACCCTTCCTTCCAAGGACAACGAGCAAATTGAACAGCATTATATAAAATCAACTGTCTTCAATGGGGATTTTAACACTCTGATGACGTTAGTAGAGGACTAACAAAAACTTAATTTTAGTAGTTTTTAATAATCTAGGTCCTCATTTTACCTACCTCAGAAGGATGGAAGGCTGAGTCAACCTTGAGATGGTGCTGAGATTTGAACTGCTGAACTACAGCTAACAGTTAACTGAAGTAGTCTGCAATGCTGCACTAACTACTGTGCCACCCCAGCTCTTTTGTATATATGCATATTTTGTATTTATATGTTGCATTTTTAAAACTGTTCAATAAAAATCATTTAAAAAGAAGAAAGAGAAAGAGATGAGAAAGAAAGAGAAAGAGACAAAGTAACCCACCAGTCATATGATCACCCAGCTACACCCACTCAGTAACATGACCATGAAGCTACACCTGCCTAGTCATATGACCAGGAAGCTACGCCACCCAGTCACCTGACCATCAAGCCACACCCATCATCACATGACCATCAAGCCACACTCACAAAATAAGCCATGCCCACAAAACTGATAATAACAGTATTTAGAACCCTTCCCTGAAATCAGTGTACAAGAATCCTTATATTCTTACCACAATAGACCTGTGTGGCCAATTAGACTAAGAGCCACCCCGAGTCTTCAGAGAAGGGCAGCATACAAATCTAATTAATAATAATTGTAATAGTAATAGTAATAATAGGAAGAAATAGATCGAGCATCTCTCAGTCAGCTGACATCACTAAAGAAGAACTAGAATTTACAGATTTCTGGTTTCTAGGGCTGCATCTTAACCATAACATCAGATTTTAATGTGTGTGGATAAGAAATTTGCTTTTCGGAAAAGTAACTATTTAATGCCAGCAATATTGTAAATCCAACTAAAAAAACAGCAATGGTTAGAGAGGTTTGGATGAATCCTAATTTCACTGTGCTATCCAAAGAATTCAAATTATCATATTTTGGATATATTAAACAAAGACTTAGCTATCTGACAGAAGTTTATAATTCTGGGAAAACTGCAAGAAAAAAGAAAATGAAGATGGCAGCAACAAGATAGATGGTCTTGGTTACAACAGCAATGAAGAACTAGCTTGGGGACAGGATGTCCTGAAGAAAATGTATCTTATCACTTGGAGTCAATACCTATTAGATATTGGATAATCAAAATTAAAATGCAAACTTTAAAAAAATGAATATGGGATACAACAAGGAAGAACTGTAATAATAATAAAAGAATGAATATATCCTGATTATGACTGTACCCTCATCTTGATTACATGACATCAATATTGTTGATTTTGTCAATTATTGTTGAATAATATACATTAGATAGATTTTTTTTTCATAACGATTTGTCTATAATCTGGCCTTTCAAATCTTTCAATGGTGCATTCATTGCTAATGTAACTGAACACATTGGTGCTGATCATCATCTTCTCTTTCCTTCCACATTTCCCAGCATTAGAGCCATTGCCAGACATCTAGGTCAAAATTATAGAATAATTTGACCTTAGGCATTTATGCCTCAAATGAGAACTCTGGGTTGATTTATTCAATGATCCATAAATTTGTTTCCTTGAACAGTATGCCCAGGATTATTTTTCCAAAACTGAAGTTTGAAAGCATTCAAACTCTTTCTACTCTAGAAAAACACCTAATTCAATTTCAGTAAGCTGCTTTAAAAGTGTATTTTAAGATTGTATTGGTATACAATACTTAAAAAGTAAACAACTAATCACTATAAATATTTGTATGAAAAGAATTGTGAAAAATGTAATATTTTCTGTATTTCTTACTGAATTAGTACTTAAATATTTATGCAATTTTCCCCTTGTTTCTCAGATATTTGTTTTTATGTATTTCCTTATGTTGATGTTTGAAATAAAATTGGTTCTAGTTCCTATCCCAAAGGTGGATTTTTTCAAGAGGCAACTGGAAGGATTTTGAAATTGTACAGCCCTCTCAACAGAGGGGGAGAGATGTGACATAATCTATCTCCAATCCACAACACAGTCCTTTCAACAGTTCCAAGCACTGCTCCACATCCATTTCACAACTTGGGTAACCCTGATAACACAAATAAACCTCCAGGTGACCTTAACTACCTGTATGCAAGCTGTCATTCCCTACCATCCAGTCAGAGCTGAAGAAGCTTCTTGGATGAGAAGTGAAATGTCTTCAAAGTAAAACCAGAAAGAAGAGTTGCTTCTTGGGAAAAAAAAGCACCTTTGGGACAATCATGACCTGCATGGCTGAGAATCTCCATAGACTTCTAATTCCTATGTTTTATTTTCTGTTTCACAGTGATTTTAGATATGAAAGATCATTAGTTGCAGTCTCTGAGTTGGGTTTTACCCCGTATAATACTTTAGTGTGTATGCGACGTTAGTTATAGTTATATTCAAAGCAGCACGAAGCTAACAACTTCAGCCTGATGATGGGGAATGTGATTTCACCGCAACATCGCATAGACACTCAAAATATTGCAAAGGGTAAAACCCAAACTCAGAACAATCTACATACATATGCCCTCGAAAATCTACGAAAACAAACAAATATATATGTATATATTTATATATATCAATTTACACTGCTTTATTTTTAATGTAAAATTAGGCTGCTGACATTTGTGATCCAAATCCAATTATGATGCTTATGCTTTGTGTCTATTTATATGAGAGACTTCCTCAATATTTACCTAAGAAAACACTAGAGTTTGCTGGCCAACTTCATGCTACTATTCTTAGAAAGGTATTTGTATATTAAGATTTTAAGTAATTTTTGATAGAATTGAAAGTGAACTTGGGGATTTCTTTTACTAATATTGGAAGAAACAAACCTTTATAATTAAGTGTTATAACTAGATACTGGAAGATGAGCTGTAACATGAAGAAAAAGTAAATTGCACTTATTGATTTATAGCTAGAAGTCTGGTTTCTGAATCTTAATGTTTTCACGTTGTTATTCAGATGTTGTGCACTTCTATCTGTTTCCATAATACTTACGATTACTGGATGTTAAATTCTTCTAACAGTCAAAATAAAGGTTGTGCCATCTTTTACTATAGAATAGGATAGGATAGAAGTGTGATTGGACATACAAAAAATTTGTCTTTGGTGCATATACTAACTGTACATTAAAAAAATATACATTTGTCAAGAACACTTAATGATTGTCATAGGGGTCAAATAAGCAATTTAGGAAACAATCAATATTAATAAAAATCTTAGGAATACAAGTAACAAGTTACAGTCATACAGTCATAAGTGGGAGGAGATGGGTGATAGGAATGATGAGAAAAAATTAGTAGTAATAGTAGTACAGACTTAGTAAATAGTTTGACAGGGTTGAGGGAATTATTTGTTTAGTTTAATCAATTTTTATTTTGCATAATTTTAATAATGATCTAGGATTTTGGATGTCCTTGCTTCGTTACTAGAGCTATCATCTAATAAAAGTTGTTTGAAGCCTCAATACAACTCACCATCTTTTAGGTTCTCTTTCATCTGTAATATACGAATAACAACTGTCGTTTTTACAAAAAAGAATATAATGTATAGCATGCCTCCCCCCCCCCCCATATTGCAGCTGTTGCATTTATTGAAATAAAAAATGTAATATTATTTGTCATAGTTTTTATGCACAGTTTTATGTAAATCTTTGGGAGTTGCTTTGAAAAGGAGTGTAAAAAGATTCAGGAAATAAAAATATTGTATTTTTGCAACAGATACAGTTGAAAAACCCCAGCATAAAACCCTTGGTATACAATGCTACAGTTTTAGGAAAAGAATCCTCTACTTTTTCATTACCTAAAGGAAATACTGTCACAATTCCCCCAAAGTAAGTAACGTTCCATTTGGTTTATGATTGCAGTTAAACTTTTGCTTTACTTTGATTTATGTTTATTGGTTGAAATCTTGTGTGGTTTTATGTGATTTGGAATTCATTTACAGGAGAATTATTAAAATAAGGTTTAGATAAGTGATTCTCAACCTTTCTAATGCCTTGACCCCTTAATACAGTTACTCATGTTGTGCCCCCCCAACCATAAGTCTAGTGTCAATTGTCCCAGCAGAGCTTTAAGCTGATTGGCAGGAAGGTCAGAGGGACACCACTGTAAACAGCTGATTGGTCAGATTGTAAAAATATGTCCCAAGAAGCCAGAATAGAAGTTTTAGTTCCTAACACCATGGGAAATTTGTGTTTTCCCATGGTCTTAGAGGACCCCTGTGAAATGGTTGTTTGACCCCCAAAGGGTGGGGTCCCAACCTCCAGATTGAGAACCACATTTTTTTAGATCAATTCCATCTTATCTATCATGAAACTTACATTTCCCTTGCTTTTTTTGGAATTGTCTTTCAAATAGTTTTCTTTGTTTTTAACAGCCATGTATTTTTTAATTAATTTTTAATATTTTTTTTGCTATATATAGAAAGAACCACAATTGTATAAATTATATAAACTGTGTTGTCTGGTTACAATTAGTTTGAGGAATAATCATCACCATCTTCTTCATTAGTAGTAGTCATATAATAACAATATTTTCTCATTATATTAATACTTTTTAATTATTGATACTAATTAATATTATTAATAAACATATCATAATAAGCCATCATAGTAAAGTTAGTCTTTCTCATATGGTTTGAGCATGTCAATGGGATGCTAATCAGAGTGGTCCCCACCACACACCTTACCGAACCCATGAGACTGGAAATAGGTAGGCTCAGAGGGCACCTCTGGTTCATCGTGGTGCCAAAAATGAGAGCAATGGTGATCCTGAGATTAACATGGCTGGATAAGTGGATACCCACCATCATATGGAGAGATTGCTACTAAGAGGTGAGGATTGGAATAGAACTCCATGTCTGACCACTGGAGAGGAGAACACCCAATCATGGGATGATGCCAAGTGGGAAGAAAAGGCTGCAGCCACCTCATAACCACTCCCAGGCACCTACAATCCCTGCAGAATATCGGGACTTAACAAAAGTGTTCAACAAGGAGGGTTCCAACATGCTTTCCCCTCACCATCCCACTGATTGTGCAATCAAGTTCATGCCAGGACTAACTTACCCAAGTCTAAGATGTACTATATGACCCCAAATGAGATGAAAAAGCTGAGGAGGTAGATTGATGCCAATCTAGCCTGCAGATTCATCCAGCCAGCAAAATCCAAGGTGGCAGTCCTGGTCCTCTTTAGGGAGAAGGATGGGTCAGTGAGACCGTGTGTAGATTTCAGGAGAATCAATGCCACATGCATGGATAACATCTACCTGCTTCCCCTTATAAAGGACATGTTGGCCCACTTGGCAAAGGGGAAGGTGTTCACTAAACTGGACTTATGAGAGGCATACTACCAAGTGCAAATCAAAGAAGGAAGTGAGTGGGAAAGTGCCTTCAACTGCTCCTTTGGTAGTTTTCAGTTGAGAGTGATGCCATTTGGGTTGCAAGGAGCACTTGCCGTTTTCATGCAACTGATAAACGAGGTGCTGCATGACCAACTGTACAAAAGGGTTCTTGGATGACATTCTCATCTTTACCGAAAGCCTAGATGAACATGTGAACCTGGTGCACCAGGTGTGTTATGGTCCACCAGTGGCCTGTGCAGCTGGTAGATTTGGACAGCGAGAAGTCTGGTGTTGTGATTTGCTAACGGCCTGTGCAGCTGACACCAGAGTCAGAGAGTGAGGCGGTTGGAGAAGGCTCGGTGCCAGAGGCAAGGATTCAACCAGTGCCTTCAGAACCTCCATAGGCTGCCATGAGTGAAGAAGAGGAGGAGGAGGAGGAGCCAGTTCTCCATGCATGCATACGCAGAGCTGCCAAAAGGCAGGAATGGTTCTGGAGGAAAAGAACTACTCAGGAATAAGGCTTGGGGATAGTTGACCACTTCCATAGCCTATTTAAGTGATTAAAATAAATGAGGAATTTGCAAGAAGCAACTTTGTTCATTTCAAGTCCTTGTCTTTGAATTCAAACCTCTGTTCTGCTCATGTTGGAAATTATCAATTTTGCCTGCAAATTGTTTCTGGGCAGTTTTGTCAAAAACAATAAGGTTCATGTGGGTTATCTGCTGTTATCTGAAAAACTCTTTGTCAGATGTGTTATTTTGCTTAGACTATTACTGACTGTTAAGGAGACTAATTAACATCCATTGCACAGAAAAGATTGGTTTATACTTTATTTGAATTTAGGACAACTGCTAAGGCAAACAATTAGTAGCCTTTGCTATGGGGGATTTTGACATGAATTCAGTTTGACACAGTTTGGAGCCCTAAGGGGGAGAGCAGAGGAGGATAGAACCTTCATCCAAAACAACATAGCTGTTATGCCGGGCTTCACGTTACAAGCCCGCAATTAAGTCCAAAGGAGAAATTCAAACACACATGTTTGTAAAGTAAACGAAGTTGGTTTATCAAAAGGAAAATACTGTCCAAAACGCACTTTTAATCAGCCAAAGTGCTCTCCCACACACCACAAGCCTTGAATGCTGTGAAAAACATAAAACAAAAGTAAAGCAGATAAAAGGCAGCTATGAAGACGTCACAGCCACCCCCTTCAAGAGTCCTCACGCTGAGACTTAACTGTGAATTGTTCCACAAAGTCTTTGAAAATCCTGAAGCTGTTCACAAAAGTCTTTGTAAATCCTGAAGCAAACCACAAGTCTGTCTCTCTCATAAAATGGATAAACTCCCACGCCGAGAGGCAACAATGCTGGCAATTTATCAGCAGCCCCATTAGCCTAATTGCCCCAGCCACAGGTGTTCTCCCTTATTTCCTATAATACTTGGGCATTTGTTCCTTCCTTGACATCAACCTGCGTCTGCAAACATCTATGAATGCCTCCCCTTCTGAATCTAATGATGATAATGATGATGATGGTTCACTAATGTGGTAATTAGCTAATGGGCTGCCTGTAATTACCTCCTCCATTGATCCTACTTCACTTCCAGAATCTTCCCCTGACAGAGACGCTTCACTGTCAGAAGCTGTTGGCAGTAAAACCGGCCTCTGATAATGTGAGGATCAACCCCCACAGTCCTTGGAGCAGGAGCTGGCCAACCACAACAATAGCTAGCTGATGAGTCAAGTACATCCCAACAGCTAGCTGACTGGAAGAGGAAGAGAGAAGTCATCAAGCAACCAGCCCTCATCTTGGTTGGGCAATGTGACAGCTGGTTTTGGAAAAATGAAAAAACTATTATTTATATTGGGGTGAAAAGCACAGGAACTTTCAGTACTGGCTTTCCACCAGTAGTACCAAGATGATGTATCTAAATTAATTTATTCTTTGAGGAAATACAATGTCTCAGAGTTTGAGTTGTAATGTGTGCATTACTTGGAACCTGACACTCTTTTGCAAGGATCTCCACACTTTTCCAATGTGGTGCAAATGCAATTGTAGCTGCTGTTAACACATGTAGTATTAAATACATAGACCCTTTATTATATTTTGCTGTTATAATACCCAACAGAAATATTTCTGGTTTTAGATCTATATGTTCCTTTATCATTTTTTTCTATCCAAGTATGTATTTTTGTCCAATATGCTTTTGTCTTTGGGCATATCCACCATATTTATTTGTTTGTTTGTTTGTTTGTTTGAGTTGAAAGGAACCTTGCAAGTCATCAAGTCCAACCCCCTGCTCAAGCAGGAAACCTTACACCACCCCAGCCAGATTGCAGTCCAAACTCCTCTTTAATATGTCAAGAGTTGGGGCGTTCACAACCTCCACTGGCAGGCCGTTCCATTGATTGATCACTCTGACCATCAGGTAGTTCTTCTTTATTTCCAGGCTGAATCTCTCCTTGGTCAGCTTCCATCCGTTGTTCCTTGTTTGGTCCATGGGTGCCCTGGAAAATAGTGTAACCCCCACCTCTCCGTGGCAACCAATTAAGCACCTGTATACTGCTATCATGTCCCCCCCTGGCCCTTCTTTCACTAGACTGTCCATGCCCAGTTCCTGCAACTTCTCTTCGTATGTCTTGGTTTCTAGTCCTGTTATCATTTTGGTTGCTCCTTTCTGTATCTTTTCCAGAGTTTCTATGTCTCTTTTGAAGTGTGGTGACCAGAACTGAATGCAATACTCTAGGTGAGGTCTGACTAGAGCATGGATGATCTCTGGCGGGCCCGGGACAGGGGTTTATCCTCTGTCCTGGTGCTCCTTGACCTCTCAGCGGCTTTCGATACCATCGACCATGGTATCCTTCTGCACCGGCTGGAGGGGTTGGGAGTGGGGGGCACTGTTCTTCAGTGGTTCTCCTCCTACCTCTCTGGCCGGTCGCAGTCAGTGTTAGTTGGGGGTCAGAGGTCGACTCTGAGGTCTCTCCCTTGTGGGGTGCCTCGGGTCGGTCCTCTCCCCCCTGCTATTTAATATCTACATGAAACCGCTGGGTGAGATCATCCGAGGGTATGGGGTGAGGTATCATCAGTATGCTGATGATACCCAGCTTTACATCTCCACCCCATGTCCAGTCAACGAAGCAGCGGAAGTGATGTGCCGGTGTCTAGAGGCTGTTGGGGCCTGGATGGGTGTCAACAGACTCAAACTCAACCCGGATAAGACGGAGTGGCTGTGGGTCCTGCCTCCCAAGGACAATTCCATCTGTCCGTCCATTACCCTGGGGGGGGGGAATTATTGACCCCCTCGGAGAGGGTCCGCAACTTGGGCGTCCTCCTCGATCCACAGCTCACATTAGAGAACCATCTTTCAGCTGTGGCGAGGGGGGCGTTTGCCCAGGTTTGCCTGGTGCACCAGTTGCGGCCCTATCTGGACCGGGACTCATTGCTCACAGTCACTCATGCACTCATCACATCGAGGTTCGACTACTGTAACGCTCTCTACATGGGGCTACATTTGAAAAGTGTTCGGAAACTTCAGATCGTGCAGAATGCAGCTGCGAGAGCAGTCATGGGCTTACCTAGGTATGCCCATGTTTCGCCATCACTCCGCAGTCTGCATTGGTTGCCGATCAATTTCCGGTCACAATTCAAAGTGTATGGCATTGGACCAGAATACCTCCGAGACCGCCTCCTGCCGCACGAATCCCAGCGACCGATTAGGTCCCACAGAGTGGGCCTTCTCCGGGTCCCGTCAACTAAACAATATTGGTTGGTGGGCCCCAGGGGAAGAGCCTTCTCTGTGGCGGCCCCGACTCTCTGGAACCAACTCCCCCCGGAGATTAGAACTGCCCCTACTCTCCCTGCCTTCCCTAAAGTTCTTAAAACCCACCTCTGTCGTCAGGCATGGGGGAACTGAAACATCTCCCCCGGGCATGTACAATTTATGTATGGTATGTTTGTGTGTGTGCTTGTTAGTATATTGGGGTTCTTTTTAAACTTTTTTAAATATTTAAATTTATTTGGATTTGTTACGATTTGTTTATGCCTTGTTGTGAGCCGCCCCGAGTCCGCGGAGAGGGGCGGCATACAAATCTAAATAATAAATAAATAATAAATAAATAAATTATAGAGTGGTATTAATACCTCCCTAGTCTTGGAATGTATCCCCCTGTTGATGCAGCTTAAGATTGTGTTGGCTTTTTTAGCCGCTGCTGCACATTGCTGGCTCATATTTAGTTGGTTATCCACCAAGACTCCAAGATCTCTTTCACAGTCACTACTACTAAGTGTGGTTTCTCCCAGTCTGTACGCATGTCTAGTTTTTTTTTTTACCTAGGTGAAGGACTTTACTTTTCTCGATGTTGAACATCATTTTGTTAGTTTGGACCCATAGTGTTAATCTATCTAGGTTGTATTTTGAGCCTATCTTCTAGGGCAGTGATCACAAAACCTTTTCAGACCAAGTGCCCAAAATGCAGCCCAACACCCACATATTTATCTCCAAGTGCCAATAGGCCAATTTACCATATTTTTCAGACTATAAATCACACCAAGATTATGAAGAGGTAAGTAAGAAAAAGGGTTTTGTCCGTCCCCCCCACAAGCACTTTGCAAGCCTCTCAAACCTGCTGCACACATGATTAACGTTTTTTAATCACACATGATTAACGTTTTTTCTCTGGAAACACCCCCCCCCCCCCCACAATAACAGTGCTTTCAATGAAACAACTAACTTTTTATTGAACTGTAAAACTTTGCATTTGGCATGATTTTTATTAGTGTGATTTTTGCTGTTGCATGCCCACTGATAATTGGTCTATCCTTGGCTCATATTCTATAAATTTGAGATAAACACATGCAGCACTCAGTTCATCTATAAGTCTGTTTCTGGTGTCATTTTTGATATGATTCAAAGCAGAAAACAGCTGCTCACAAGCATAAAATGGTCTAAACAAAGAAAGAAAAGCAATCCCAAGTGCTTTCATTGACTTAAAATCCTTTTCAGATTGAAAACTTGTAACTGTCATATGATTGGTTTTGGACAGATAGTTGGAAAAACTAAGAGTCTGAGAATGATAGTTCCTCACTTTCCCTGTAATAAACTCTTGTCTTTCAATTGCACCAAGTTCTGCAACATTTTTGTGGTTGGTGTCAAATTGCCTTCTGACACTTGATGTGCGACACACAACACTTTCCTTGCACAAAGTACATAATGCTTTCCCCTCTGCGTTCAATCACTCCAAATGATTCTGTCCAGGCCTCTTGGAATAATACTCCACTATTTGTTTTTGAGTTTTTTGCTTCACTCAATTTGGGATATTCAAGAATTGGAATCTACAAAAACACAATTTTTTAAAAAAGAGGCATCCAATACAAATCTATCCATGTATCAGAAATACCTAACACTATTAGTTAACATTAAAGAAATCCCCTGAATCAACCAATCTAGGCCCTCAACAGTCAGGATTCAGATCCAGCTACAGCATGGAAATTGCTTTGGTCACGCTGATGGATGATCTCTGGCGGGTCCAGGAGAGGGGTTTATCCTCAGTCCTTGTGCTCCTTGACCTCTCAGCGGTTTTCGATACCATCAATCATGGTATCCTTCTGGGCTGGGAGTGGGGGGCACCGTTTTACGGTGGTTCTCCTACCTCTCCAGTCGGTCGCAGTCAGTGTAAGTGGGGGGTCAGAGGTTGACTCCTAGGTTTCTCCCTTGTGCAGTTCCTCAGGGGTCAGTCCTCTCCCCCCTGCTGTTTAATATCTACATGAAACCACTGGGTGAGATCATCCGTGGGCATGGGGTGAGTTACCACCAGTACGCTGATGACACTCAGCTGTACACTTCCACCCCGTGTCCTTTCAATGAAGCAGTGGAAGTGATGTGCTGGTGCCTGGAGGCTGTATGGATGGGTACCAACAGGCTCAAGCTCAATCCAGACAAGATGGAGTGGCTGTGGGTTCTGCCTCCCAAGGTCATGTCCATCTGTCTGTCCAACACCCAGGGGGAAAATTGTTGACCCCCTCAGAGAGGGTCCACAACTTGGGCATCCTCCTTGATCCACAGCTGACCTTAGAACACCACCTTTTGGCTTTGGCAAGGGAGGCGTTTGCCCAGGTTCGCCTGGTGCACCAGTTGCGGCCCTATTTGGATAGGGAATCTTTGCTCACAGTCGCTCATGCCCTTATCACCTCGAGGTTTGACTACTGCAATGCTCTCTACATGGGGCTACCTTTGAAAAGTGTTTGGAAACTACAAATTGTGCAAAATGCAGCCGTGCGAGCTATCGTGGGCCTACCAAGATATGCCCATGTTTCTTCAGCACTCCGTGGACTGCATTGGATGCCAATTGGTTTCTGGACCCAATTCAAAGTGTTGGTCATGACCTATAAAGCCCTACATGGCATAGGACCAGATTACCAGTAGGACTGCCTTCTGCCGCACGAATCCCAGTGCCCGGTCAGGTCCCACAGAGTTGGCCTTCTCCAAGTCCCATCAACTAAACAATGTCGTTTGGCGGGCCTTAGGGGAAGAGCCTACTGTGTGGGGGCCCCAGCCCTCTGGAATCAACTCCTCCCGGAAATTTGCACTGCTCCCCCCTCCTTGCCTTCTGTAAGTACTTGAAAACGCATCTATGTCGGCAGGCCTGGGGTCACTAGATCCCAGCCTGTGCCCAGTAAATATATTAAATGTGTCAGTATGGATGTGATTCTTCGTTTTTAATAACTAGTTTTTAAGACATATTTTTAAAAGTAATTATTCTATTAATTGGCTTAGCAATGTATCTTTTTATTGAAATGTTGTGAGCCGCCCCAAGTCCATGGAGGGGCGGCGGCATATAAGCCAAATAAATGAATGAATGAATAAATGAATATATAAATAAATAAATAAATAAATAAATAAATAAATAAATAAATAAATAAATAAATCTACAGCAAGTGTTTTATTTGCTCCTTGTACTCCTTGGCTTTACAATTTTATCTGCCTTTTGTTGTGGTTCAGCCTGAGCCAGATCAAAGACCAGCTGCGTCTCTGCTGGCTCCATGCCCGGGGGAGGCTGAGAGCGGAGAGGAAAGTTCTTGGCAGTCAGACAGTACAGACAACAGTCACGAAAGTGAAGCTGATGCAAGGCCTGGGAGCCCTGGGGGAGGGCTATCTCAAGCAAGTAGCTGTGATTCCCTGGAATCCCTGGATGACAACGCACAAGCTATCATTAGTAGACGGCAGAGACGCATAGCTCAAAGGAGGAATCAACTGCGGAGATACTATCAGCGTTGAATGAGGAACACCAGAGGGTTGGGTGTGGTCCTCATTAGCAGGGAAGGGTTTATAAGGCATGAGAACCATTCCGGCAGCGTGGAGTGGTATCAAAGTGGAGTTGGTGTTATCTGCATTTTCTCTCAGCGTTTTTGTTCCTGGCTCGTGGCCTAGCAGTCTTGAAGACCGGGGGAGGTTTGTGTCTGTTAGCAACAGCCTCGTTTGGCATTAAGGATACTGTTTTTCTGTATGAACAATTGCTTTCGTGTTGCTTTTGGAGTTCCAGTGCTTTCCTGACTTGTAAGGACATTTTCTGTTGGTTCTTTGCTTTTTACCCTTATAAAACTGTGTTTGGATTCAACCGGTGTGTCTGGCTTATCTTTTTGGGTTGGTCATAGCTTCCAGAGTGACCCAGACAGAACACCTTTTATTTCTAGAAGTCAGGCTCTGGATTAAATGGTACTCTAGACAAAAGATGAGAAGAGTATTTTGTTTTTAGACATGATAATAGATGTCTAGCAAGGTGAGTTATGAGCTATTTTTACATCATCAGAAATTTAATTTCTTACATGGTAAAAATGCAAAGACAAAGAGTGCAAGGAACAAATAAAAGACCTTCATGTTGGGATTGATTCTGAACAAAGCTCTAAGCTTTCTTTTATCTCCTTCAAAAGTATCCCCCCCCCACACACAAATCTAATATTACTGACCCGCAGGAAGCTTGGCATCAGGAAATAGTTCAATGGCACAATCATATGGCCAATGCGGTGGCAGCCAATCCGCCTCCTTCTCATTGAAAACTTCAGCGAATTCTGTGAGGCACTCAGGTAAAACAGCCGTGGGGATCCCGGGCCCTTGAGCAGCGCAAACATGACGGTGATGGTCCACACACTGCAGACTTGAGAAGGTGACTATGTTCTGGGACCACACCACATGTGGATCATGCGCACATAATCAAGACAATCCCAAAACTACAGGAAAATGGAGGCCTCGGGTGACATAGAACTAGAGAGCCTCCTCGTGGGTCCTGATGACCATACACACTGGCAAGGTCTGGAACCGGATGGACCCAGACAACAAAACTTGCCCATCGATAGTTTCCACAGTCAACAGAGGTTCCACCAGACACAAGGGCAAAGAATGTCTCTGCGCATAAACCTAATCCAAGAAGTTCGTGGTGGCCCCCGAATCCAGAATCAATTAAGATGGCACTAAACAATAAATAAAGGAACAACAAATACTTCCTTTATTTTTCTGCCAATGAAGACTGAAGGAAATTAGCACACAATATGGTTACATTGTTACATTCTCTATCTATCTGTTGATACTGAAATTTTCATTAACAGATGATTGAAGGAGAAGGTTGTTATATGACAGACAAAATGAAAAGCCTCTGCAAATCTCCCTTCTTCCTTTCCTTCTCTTTCCTTCTTTCTTCTTCTCTTTCCACTTCTCTCCTTTCCTTTCCTTTTCTTCCTTTCCTTCCTTTTTTCTTCTCCTTCTCTTTCCTCTTTCATCTTCTATCCTACTTTCATTTCCTATGCTATCCTATCCTTCCCTTCCTTTTCATCCTGGGCATCTTCTTCACCCAGCACCTTTAAATCCTCTGCATGGAGAGAGGAGAGAGGCTGGGCTTGTTTCTCTGCTGGGCTATTTCTCAATTGCTGAAAGGTCCCCCTCCCCTTTATTTACACTTTATTCCTGAGTGTGGAATACCTGGCAGAGTCTCCCCTCCCCATCCTTTACACCTTTAATCTCTGCGTGGAGAGAGGAGAGAGGCTGCACTCGTTTCTCTACTGGGCTATTTCTCAGTTGCTGAAAGGTCCTAATCCCCTTTATTTACACTTTATTCCTCAGTGTAGCTGGCTCTCCTGAGTACCTTTGGTGCTTGGCTGCCTTCCTTCCTAGGAGAGCCAGCCACACTGAGGAATAAGGGCTTTAAGTGGGAGGGAGCGCCAGGCACTTCATTCTCTCACAGCCAAATGAGGGATAGCCTGGGATAAAAATGAGCGTGGTTGGCTGTCCTGTTTGCCTTCGGCGCTCCGCTCCTCTGCCTTCATTCCTAGGCGGGGAGAGCCAACCATGCCTATTTTTCTGCCGGGCTATCACTCTGGCCCTTGGGCTCCAGGGTTTCTCCCAGCTGCACCCCCTCTCCTGCTGCACCATGCCCCCTGCACACACACCCACATGCCACGCAGCCCCTCCCCCAACAGCCCACTTAGTATGAAGCCAGTGAGGAGGGAACAGCTAACAGCACTTCAGAAGCTGGCTACTGAATTTTAGTTACTGCGCATGCATGCCAGTTCCCCCGGAAGTTCCAGGGTGGCTTCCTCACGTGCCTGGCAACATGGCTCCATGTGCTGCCTGTGGCACATGTGTCATAGGTTCACCATCATGGCTCTAGGGTGTTGGCTATCCCCGCCAGCTTGGTGTTGTCTGCAAATCTGATTAGTTCCCCCTCTATTCTCTCATTTAGGTCATTAATGAAAATGTTGAAGAGCACAGGGCCCAGGACTGAACCCTGTGGTACCCCATTGCCTATTTCCATGTGGATTTGGAGCCGTTGAGGACAACTCCTTAAATGTTTTAGTAGAAATTTAGATTTGTTATATACTGTTGTTTCCACTTTGTTGTGAGCCGCCCCGAGTCTGCGGAGAGGGGCGGCATACAAATCTAAATAAACATAAACATAAACATAACTCGTTGGGTGTCGTTGGTCAGTCAACTGTTTATCCATCTACATGTGTTATAATCTACCCCGTTTTTTTCTAATTTGTGGATTAGGAGATTGTGATCTACTTTATCAAAAGACTTTACTGAAGTCCAAGTATATTAGGTCTACAGCATTGCGTTGGTCTACTGATTTGGTTATGGTGTTGAAAAATAATATGAGATTGGTTTGGCATGATTTGTTTCTGTCAAACCCATGTTGGCTGTTAGTTATTATCTTGTTTGTTTCTAGATAGTGGCAAAGCTGTTTTTTGATTATTTTTTCCAGTTTTTTTCCAGGTATAGAAGTCAGATTGATTGGTCTGTAGTTGCACGAGTCTGTCTTTTTTCTTTTTTTGTGGATGGGGACTATATCAGTTTATTTCCAGTCTTCCAGTAGATCTCCTGTGTTGATTGGTGGTTTCTTTTTGTGTGAAAACTGATGCAAAATAGGAGTTGAGCAGCTGTGCTTTGTCTCTGTTAACTGTGATTTCTTTATCGGCTTTATTTTTTAGTGTAGCAATTAGTGATTGCAATATATTGTATTTTAGGATGACATGGTCACTTTCACCCAATGTCCCTTCTACTTCAGATCCCTCTATCATTTCTTCCCTATTTGTGAGTATTAGATCTAGTGTTGCAGTCCCTCTGGTTCCTATTTCCACTTTTTCAGCCAGAAGGTTGTCTGCGAGACTGGTTAGGAATTTATTAGATTTTCCGCTTGGTGCTGAGTTGGTTTTCCAATTGATGTCGGGGTAGTTAAAGTCCCCCATTATTATTGTGTTGTGCTTTTTGCATATTTCTGTTAGTT
>NW_027248618.1:0-67000 GCF_031021105.1 Erythrolamprus reginae | reverse complement strand
TCTGAGTTCGGAATTCCGATTTCGGAATTCCGAGTTCCAAGTTCCGAATTCCAAGTTCCGAATTACGAGTTCAGAATTCCGAGTTCCGAGTTCCGAGTTCCGTGTTCCGAGTTCAGAATTCCGAGTTCCAAATTCCGAGTTCCGAAATTCCAAATTCCGAGTTCGGAATTCCGAGTTTGGAATTCCGAGTTCAAAAGTCTGAATTCCAAGTTCTGAGTTTGGAATTCCGAGTTCCGAATTCCAAGTTCTGAATTCCGAGTTCAGAATTCCAAATTCCGAGTTCCGAGTTCCATGTTCCGAGTTCAGAATTCCGAGTTCCAAATTCCGAGTTCCGAAATTCCAAATTCCGATTTCGGAATTCCGAGTTTGGAATTCCAAGTTCAAAATTCTGAATTCCAAATTCTGAGTTTGGAATTCCGAGTTCAGAATTCCGAGTTCCGAGTTCGGAATTCCAAGTTTGGAATTCCAAATTCCAAATTCCGAGTTCAGAATTCCAAATTCCGAGTTCAGAATTCCGAGTTCCGAAATTCCAAATTCCGAGTTCGGAATTCCGAGTTCAGAGTTCAGAATTCCGAATTCCAAGTTCCGAATTCCAAGTTCCGAATTCCGAATTCCGAATTCCGAGTTCCAAATTCCGAGTTCCAAATTCCGAGTTCCAAATTCTGAGTTCAGAATTCTGAGTTCCAAATTCTGAGTTTGGAATTCCGAGTTTGGAATTCCGAGTTTGGAATTCCAAGTTCAAAATTCCAAATTCCAAATTCTGAGTTCAGAATTCCAAATTCCGAGTTCTGTGTTCCGAGTTCAGAATTCCGAGTTCCAAATTCCGAGTTCCGAAATTCCAAATTCCGAGTTTGGAATTCCGAGTTTGTAATTCCAAGTTCAAAATTCTGAATTCCAAATTCTGAGTTCGGAATTCCGATTTCGGAATTCCGAGTTCCAAGTTCCGAATTCCAAGTTCCGAATTCCGAGTTCAGAATTCCGAGTTCTGAGTTCCGAGTTCCGAGTTCCGAGTTCCGTGTTCCGAGTTCAGAATTCCGAGTTCCAAATTCCGAGTTCCGAAATTCCAAATTCCGAGTTCGGAATTCCGAGTTTGGAATTCCAAGTTCAAAAGTCTGAATTCCAAGTTCTGAGTTTGGAATTCCGAGTTCCGAATTCCAAGTTCTGAATTCCGAGTTCAGAATTCCAAGTTCAAAAGTCTGAATTCCAAATTCTGAGTTTGGAATTCCGAGTTCCGAATTCTGAGTTTGGAATTCCGAGTTCCGAATTCCAAGTTCTGAATTCCGAGTTCAGAATTCCAAATTCCGAGTTCCGAGTTCCATGTTCCGAGTTCAGAATTCCGAGTTCCAAATTCCGAGTTCCGAAATTCCAAATTCCGATTTTGGAATTCCGAGTTTGGAATTCCAAGTTCAAAATTCTGAATTCCAAATTCTGAGTTTGGAATTCCGAGTTCAGAATTCCGAGTTCCGAGTTCGGAATTCCAAGTTTGGAATTCCAAATTCCAAATTCCGAGTTCAGAATTCCAAATTCCGAGTTCGGAATTCCGAGTTCCGAAATTCCAAATTCCGAGTTCGGAATTCCGAGTTCAGAGTTCAGAATTCCGAATTCCAAGTTCCGAATTCCGAGTTCCGAATTCCGAATTCCAAATTCCGAGTTCCAAATTCCGAGTTCCAAATTCCGAGTTCCAAATTCTGAGTTCCGAAATCCGAGTTCCGAATTCTGAGTTCCAAATTATGAGTTTGGAATTCCGAGTTTGGAATTCCGAGTTTGGAATTCCAAGTTCCAAATTCCAAATTCTGAGTTCGGAATTCCGATTTCGGAATTCCGAGTTCCAAGTTCCGAATTCCAAGTTCCGAATTCCGAGTTCAGAATTCCAAATTCCGAGTTCCGAGTTCCGAGTTCCGTGTTCCGAGTTCAGAATTCCGAGTTCCAAATTCCGAGTTCCGAAATTCCAAATTCCGAGTTCGGAATTCCGAGTTTGGAATTCCAAGTTCAAAAGTCTGAATTCCAAGTTCTGAGTTTGGAATTCCGAGTTCCGAATTCCAAGTTCTGAATTCCGAGTTCAGAATTCCAAGTTCAAAAGTCTGAATTCCAAATTCTGAGTTTGGAATTCCGAGTTCCGAATTCTGAGTTTGGAATTCCGAGTTCCGAATTCCAAGTTCTGAATTCCGAGTTCAGAATTCCAAATTCCGAGTTCCGAGTTCCATGTTCCGAGTTCAGAATTCCGAGTTCCAAATTCCGAGTTCCGAAATTCCAAATTCCGATTTCGGAATTCCGAGTTTGGAATTCCAAGTTCAAAATTCTGAATTCCAAATTCTGAGTTTGGAATTCCGAGTTCGGAATTCCGAATTCCAAGTTCCGAATTCCGAGTTCCAAATTCTGAGTTTGGAATTCCGAGTTTGGAATTCCCAGTTTGGAATTCCAAGTTCCAAATTCCAAGTTCCAAATTCCAAATTCTGAGTTCGGAATTCCGATTTCCAAGTTCCGAATTCCGAGTTCCGAATTCCGAGTTCCGAATTCCGAGTTCAGAATTCCGAGTTCCGAGTTCCGAGTTCCGTGTTCCGAGTTCAGAATTCCGAGTTCCAAATTCCGAGTTCCGAAATTCCAAATTCCGAGTTCGGAATTCCGAGTTTGGAATTCCAAGTTCAAAAGTCTGAATTCCAAGTTCTGAGTTTGGAATTCCGAGTTCCGAATTCCAAGTTCTGAATTCCGAGTTCAGAATTCCAAGTTCAAAAGTCTGAATTCCAAATTCTGAGTTTGGAATTCCGAGTTCCGAATTCTGAGTTTGGAATTCCGAGTTCCGAATTCCAAGTTCTGAATTCCGAGTTCAGAATTCCAAATTCCAAATTCCGAGTTCCGAGTTCCATGTTCCGAGTTCCGAAATTCCAAATTCCGATTTCGGAATTCCGAGTTTGGAATTCCAAGTTCAAAATTCTGAATTCCAAATTCTGAGTTTGGAATTCCGAGTTTGGAATTCCGAATTCCAAGTTCCGAATTCCGAGTTCCAAATTCTGAGTTTGGAATTCCGAGTTTGGAATTCCGAGTTTGGAATTCCAAGTTCCAAATTCCAAGTTCCAAATTCCAAATTCTGAGTTCGGAATTCCGATTTCGGAATTCCGAGTTCCAAGTTCCGAATTCCAAGTTCCGAATTACGAGTTCAGAATTCCGAGTTCCGAGTTCCGAGTTCCGTGTTCCGAGTTCAGAATTCCGAGTTCCAAATTCCGAGTTCCGAAATTCCAAATTCCGAGTTCAGAATTCCGAGTTTGGAATTCCGAGTTCAAAAGTCTGAATTCCAAGTTCTGAGTTTGGAATTCCGAGTTCCGAATTCCAAGTTCTGAATTCCGAGTTCAGAATTCCAAATTCCGAGTTCCGAGTTCCATGTTCCGAGTTCAGAATTCCGAGTTCCAAATTCCGAGTTCCGAAATTCCAAATTCCGATTTCGGAATTCCGAGTTTGGAATTCCAAGTTCAAAATTCTGAATTCCAAATTTTGAGTTTGGAATTCCGAGTTCAGAATTCCGAGTTCCGAGTTCGGAATTCCAAGTTTGGAATTCCAAATTCCAAATTCCGAGTTCAGAATTCCAAATTCCGAGTTCGGAATTCCGAGTTCCGAAATTCCAAATTCCGAGTTCGGAATTCCGAGTTCAGAGTTCAGAATTCCGAATTCCAAGTTCCGAATTCCAAGTTCCGAATTCCGAATTCCAAATTCCGAGTTCCAAATTCCGAGTTCCAAATTCCGAGTTCCAAATTCTGAGTTCAGAATTCTGAGTTCCAAATTCTGAGTTTGGAATTCCGAGTTTGGAATTCCGAGTTTGGAATTCCAAGTTCAAAATTCCAAATTCCAAATTCTGAGTTCAGAATTCCAAATTCCGAGTTCTGTGTTCCGAGTTCAGAATTCCGAGTTCCAAATTCCGAGTTCCGAAATTCCAAATTCCGAGTTTGGAATTCCGAGTTTGTAATTCCAAGTTCAAAAGTCTGAATTCCAAATTCTGAGTTTGGAATTCCGAGTTCCGAATTCTGAGTTTGGAATTCCGAGTTCCGAATTCCAAGTTCTGAATTCCGAGTTCAGAATTCCATATTCCGAGTTCCGAGTTCCATGTTCCGAGTTCAGAATTCCGAGTTCCAAATTCCGAGTTCCGAAATTCCAAATTCCGATTTTGGAATTCCGAGTTTGGAATTCCAAGTTCAAAATTCTGAATTCCAAATTCTGAGTTTGGAATTCCGAGTTCAGAATTCCGAGTTCCGAGTTCGGAATTCCAAGTTTGGAATTCCAAATTCCAAATTCCGAGTTCAGAATTCCAAATTCCGAGTTCGGAATTCCGAGTTCCGAAATTCCAAATTCCGAGTTCGGAATTCCGAGTTCAGAGTTCAGAATTCCGAATTCCAAGTTCCAAATTCCGAGTTCCGAATTCCGAATTCCAAATTCCGAGTTCCAAATTCCGAGTTCCAAATTCCGAGTTCCAAATTCTGAGTTCAGAATTCTGAGTTCCAAATTCTGAGTTTGGAATTCCGAGTTTGGAATTCCGAGTTTGGAATTCCGAGTTTGGAATTCCAAGTTCCAAATTCCAAATTCTGAGTTCGGAATTCCGATTTCGGAATTCCGATTTCCAAGTTCCGAAATCCGAGTTCCGAATTCTGAGTTCCAAATTCTGAGTTTGGAATTCCGAGTTTGGAATTCCGAGTTTGGAATTCCAAGTTCCAAATTCCAAATTCTGAGTTCGGAATTCCGATTTCGGAATTCCGAGTTCCAAGTTCCGAATTCCAAGTTCCGAATTCCGAGTTCAGAATTCCAAATTCCGAGTTCCGAGTTCCGAGTTCCGTGTTCCGAGTTCAGAATTCCGAGTTCCAAATTCCGAGTTCCGAAATTCCAAATTCCGAGTTCGGAATTCCGAGTTTGGAATTCCAAGTTCAAAAGTCTGAATTCCAAGTTCTGAGTTTGGAATTCCGAGTTCCGAATTCCAAGTTCTGAATTCCGAGTTCAGAATTCCAAGTTCAAAAGTCTGAATTCCAAATTCTGAGTTTGGAATTCCGAGTTCCGAATTCTGAGTTTGGAATTCCGAGTTCCGAATTCCAAGTTCTTAATTCCGAGTTCAGAATTCCAAATTCCGAGTTCCGAGTTCCATGTTCCGAGTTCAGAATTCCGAGTTCCAAATTCCGAGTTCCGAAATTCCAAATTCCGATTTCGGAATTCCGAGTTTGGAATTCCAAGTTCAAAATTCTGAATTCCAAATTCTGAGTTTGGAATTCCGAGTTCGGAATTCCGAATTCCAAGTTCCGAATTCCGAGTTCCAAATTCTGAGTTTGGAATTCCGAGTTTGGAATTCCGAGTTTGGAATTCCAAGTTCCAAATTCCAAGTTCCAAATTCCAAATTCTGAGTTCGGAATTCCGATTTCCAAGTTCCGAATTCCAAGTTCCGAATTCCGAGTTCAGAATTCCGAGTTCAGAATTCCGAGTTCCGAGTTCCGAGTTCCGTGTTCCGAGTTCAGAATTCCGAGTTCCAAATTCCGAGTTCCGAAATTCCAAATTCCGAGTTCGGAATTCCGAGTTTGGAATTCCAAGTTCAAAAGTCTGAATTCCAAGTTCTGAGTTTGGAATTCCGAGTTCCGAATTCCAAGTTCTGAATTCCGAGTTCAGAATTCCAAGTTCAAAAGTCTGAATTCCAAATTCTGAGTTTGGAATTCCGAGTTCCGAATTCTGAGTTTGGAATTCCGAGTTCCGAATTCCAAGTTCTGAATTCCGAGTTCAGAATTCCAAATTCCAAATTCCGAGTTCCGAGTTCCATGTTCCGAGTTCAGAATTCCGAGTTCCAAATTCCGAGTTCCGAAATTCCAAATTCCGATTTCGGAATTCCGAGTTTGGAATTCCAAGTTCAAAATTCTGAATTCCAAATTCTGAGTTTGGAATTCCGAGTTCGGAATTCCGAATTCCAAGTTCCGAATTCCGAGTTCCAAATTCTGAGTTTGGAATTCCGAGTTTGGAATTCCGAGTTTGGAATTCCAAGTTCCAAATTCCAAGTTCCAAATTCCAAATTCTGAGTTCGGAATTCCGATTTCGGAATTCCGAGTTCCAAGTTCCGAATTCCAAGTTCCGAATTACGAGTTCAGAATTCCGAGTTCCGAGTTCCGAGTTCCGTGTTCCGAGTTCAGAATTCCAAGTTCCAAATTCCGAGTTCCGAAATTCCAAATTCCGAGTTCGGAATTCCGAGTTTGGAATTCCGAGTTCAAAAGTCTGAATTCCAAGTTCTGAGTTTGGAATTCCGAGTTCCGAATTCCAAGTTCTGAATTCCGAGTTCAGAATTCCAAATTCCGAGTTCCGAGTTCCATGTTCCGAGTTCAGAATTCCGAGTTCCAAATTCCGAGTTCCGAAATTCCAAATTCCGATTTCGGAATTCCGAGTTTGGAATTCCAAGTTCAAAATTCTGAATTCCAAATTCTGAGTTTGGAATTCCGAGTTCAGAATTCCGAGTTCCGAGTTCGGAATTCCAAGTTTGGAATTCCAAATTCCAAATTCCGAGTTCAGAATTCCAAATTCCGAGTTCGGAATTCCGAGTTCCGAAATTCCAAATTCCGAGTTCGGAATTCCGAGTTCAGAGTTCAGAATTCCGAATTCCAAGTTCCGAATTCCGAGTTCCGAATTCCGAATTCCAAATTCCGAGTTCCAAATTCCGAGTTCCAAATTCCGAGTTCCAAATTCTGAGTTCAGAATTCTGAGTTCCAAATTCTGAGTTTGGAATTCCGAGTTTGGAATTCCGAGTTTGGAATTCCAAGTTCAAAATTCTGAATTCCAAATTCTGAGTTCGGAATTCCGATTTCGGAATTCCGAGTTCCAAGTTCCGAATTCCAAGTTCCGAATTCCGAGTTCCGAATTCTGAGTTCCAAATTCTGAGTTTGGAATTCCGAGTTTGGAATTCCGAGTTTGGAATTCCAAGTTCCAAATTCCAAATTCTGAGTTCGGAATTCCGATTTCGGAATTCCGAGTTCCAAGTTCCGAATTCCAAGTTCCGAATTCCGAGTTCAGAATTCCAAATTCCGAGTTCCGAGTTCCGAGTTCCGTGTTCCGAGTTCAGAATTCCGAGTTCCAAATTCCGAGTTCCGAAATTCCAAATTCCGAGTTCGGAATTCCGAGTTTGGAATTCCAAGTTCAAAAGTCTGAATTCCAAGTTCTGAGTTTGGAATTCCGAGTTCCGAATTCCAAGTTCTGAATTCCGAGTTCAGAATTCCAAATTCCGAGTTCCGAGTTCCATGTTCCGAGTTCAGAATTCCGAGTTCCAAATTCCGAGTTCCAAAATTCCAAATTCCGATTTCGGAATTCCGAGTTTGGAATTCCAAGTTCAAAATTCTGAATTCCAAATTCTGAGTTTGGAATTCCGAGTTCGGAATTCCGAATTCCAAGTTCCGAATTCCGAGTTCCAAATTCTGAGTTTGGAATTCCGAGTTTGGAATTCCGAGTTTGGAATTCCGAGTTCCAAGTTCCGAATTCCAAGTTCCGAATTCCGAGTTCAGAATTCCGAGTTCCGAGTTCCGAGTTCCGAGTTCAGAATTCCGAGTTCCAAATTCCGAGTTCCGAAATTCCAAATTCCGAGTTCGGAATTCCGAGTTTGGAATTCCAAGTTCAAAAGTCTGAATTCCAAGTTCTGAGTTTGGAATTCCGAGTTCCGAATTCCAAGTTCTGAATTCCGAGTTCAGAATTCCAAGTTCAAAAGTCTGAATTCCAAATTCTGAGTTTGGAATTCCGAGTTCCGAATTCTGAGTTTGGAATTCCGAGTTCCGAATTCCAAGTTCTGAATTCCGAGTTCAGAATTCCAAATTCCAAATTCCGAGTTCCGAGTTCCATGTTCCGAGTTCAGAATTCCGAGTTCCAAATTCCGAGTTCCGAAATTCCAAATTCCGATTTCGGAATTCCGAGTTTGGAATTCCAAGTTCAAAATTCTGAATTCCAAATTCTGAGTTTGGAATTCCGAGTTCGGAATTCCGAATTCCAAGTTCCGAATTCCGAGTTCCAAATTCTGAGTTTGGAATTCCGAGTTTGGAATTCCAAGTTCCAAATTCCAAGTTCCAAATTCCAAGTTCCAAATTCCAAATTCTGAGTTCGGAATTCCGATTTCGGAATTCCGAGTTCCAAGTTCCGAATTCCAAGTTCCGAATTACGAGTTCAGAATTCCGAGTTCCGAGTTCCGAGTTCCGTGTTCCGAGTTCAGAATTCCGAGTTCCAAATTCCGAGTTCCGAAATTCCAAATTCCGAGTTCGGAATTCCGAGTTTGGAATTCCGAGTTCAAAAGTCTGAATTCCAAGTTCTGAGTTTGGAATTCCGAGTTCCGAATTCCAAGTTCTGAATTCCGAGTTCAGAATTCCAAATTCCGAGTTCCGAGTTCCATGTTCCGAGTTCAGAATTCCGAGTTCCAAATTCCGAGTTCCGAAATTCCAAATTCCGATTTCGGAATTCCGAGTTTGGAATTCCAAGTTCAAAATTCTGAATTCCAAATTCTGAGTTTGGAATTCCGAGTTCAGAATTCCGAGTTCCGAGTTCGGAATTCCAAGTTTGGAATTCCAAATTCCAAATTCCGAGTTCAGAATTCCAAATTCCGAGTTCGGAATTCCGAGTTCCGAAATTCCAAATTCCGAGTTCGGAATTCCGAGTTCAGAGTTCAGAATTCCGAATTCCAAGTTCCGAATTCCGAGTTCCGAATTCCGAATTCCAAATTCCGAGTTCCAAATTCCGAGTTCCAAATTCCGAGTTCCAAATTCTGAGTTCAGAATTCTGAGTTCCAAATTCTGAGTTTGGAATTCCGAGTTTGGAATTCCGAGTTTGGAATTCCAAGTTCAAAATTCCAAATTCCAAATTCTGAGTTCAGAATTCCAAATTCCGAGTTCCGAGTTCCGAGTTCCGTGTTCCGAGTTCAGAATTCCGAGTTCCGAGTTCCGAGTTCCGAGTTCCGAATTCCGAGTTCCGAATTCCGAGTTCCGAGTTCCGAGTTCCGAGTTCCGTGTTCCGAGTTCAGAATTCCGAGTTCCAAATTCCGAGTTCCGAAATTCCAAATTCCGAGTTCGGAATTCCGAGTTTGGAATTCCAATTTCAAAAGTCTGAATTCCAAGTTCTGAGTTTGGAATTCCGAGTTCCGAATTCCAAGTTCTGAATTCCGAGTTCAGAATTCCAAGTTCAAAAGTCTGAATTCCAAATTCTGAGTTTGGAATTCCGAGTTCCGAATTCTGAGTTTGGAATTCCGAGTTCCGAATTCCAAGTTCTGAATTCCGAGTTCAGAATTCCAAATTCCGAGTTCCGAGTTCCATGTTCCGAGTTCAGAATTCCGAGTTCCAAATTCCGAGTTCCGAAATTCCAAATTCCGATTTTGGAATTCCGAGTTTGGAATTCCAAGTTCAAAATTCTGAATTCCAAATTCTGAGTTTGGAATTCCGAGTTCAGAATTCCGAGTTCCGAGTTCGGAATTCCAAGTTTGGAATTCCAAATTCCAAATTCCGAGTTCAGAATTCCAAATTCCGAGTTCGGAATTCCGAGTTCCGAAATTCCAAATTCCGAGTTCGGAATTCCGAGTTCAGAGTTCAGAATTCCGAATTCCAAGTTCCGAATTCCGAGTTCCGAATTCCGAGTTCCGAATTCCGAGTTCCAAATTCCGAGTTCCAAATTCCGAGTTCCAAATTCTGAGTTCAGAATTCTGAGTTCCAAATTCTGAGTTTGGAATTCCGAGTTTGGAATTCCGAGTTTGGAATTCCAAGTTCCAAATTCCAAATTCTGAGTTCGGAATTCCGATTTCGGAATTCCGATTTCCAAGTTCCGAAATCCGAGTTCCGAATTCTGAGTTCCAAATTCCGAGTTTGGAATTCCGAGTTTGGAATTCCGAGTTTGGAATTCCAAGTTCCAAATTCCAAATTCTGAGTTCGGAATTCCGATTTCGGAATTCCGAGTTCCAAGTTCCGAATTCCAAGTTCCGAATTCCGAGTTCAGAATTCCAAATTCCGAGTTCCGAGTTCCGTGTTCCGAGTTCAGAATTCCGAGTTCCAAATTCCGAGTTCCGAAATTCCAAATTCCGATTTCGGAATTCCGAGTTTGGAATTCCAAGTTCAAAATTCTGAATTCCAAATTCTGAGTTTGGAATTCCGAGTTCAAAATTCTGAATTCCAAATTCTGAGTTTGGAATTCCGAGTTCGGAATTCCGAATTCCAAGTTCCGAATTCCGAGTTCCAAATTCTGAGTTTGGAATTCCGAGTTTGGAATTCCGAGTTTGGAATTCCAAGTTCCAAATTCCAAGTTCCAAATTCCAAATTCTGAGTTCGGAATTCCGATTTCGGAATTCCGAGTTCCAAGTTCCGAATTCCAAGTTCCGAATTCCGAGTTCAGAATTCCGAGTTCCGAGTTCCGAGTTCCGTGTTCCGAGTTCAGAATTCCGAGTTCCAAATTCCGAGTTCCGAAATTCCAAATTCCGAGTTCGGAATTCCGAGTTTGGAATTCCAAGTTCAAAAGTCTGAATTCCAAGTTCTGAGTTTGGAATTCCGAGTTCCGAATTCCAAGTTCTGAATTCCGAGTTCAGAATTCCAAGTTCAAAAGTCTGAATTCCAAATTCTGAGTTTGGAATTCCGAGCTCCGAATTCTGAGTTTGGAATTCCGAGTTCCGAATTCCAAGTTCTGAATTCCGAGTTCAGAATTCCAAATTCCAAATTCCGAGTTCCGAGTTCCATGTTCCGAGTTCAGAATTCCGAGTTCCAAATTCCGAGTTCCGAAATTCCAAATTCCGATTTCGGAATTCCGAGTTTGGAATTCCAAGTTCAAAATTCTGAATTCCAAATTCTGAGTTTGGAATTCCGAGTTCGGAATTCCGAATTCCAAGTTCCGAATTCCGAGTTCCAAATTCTGAGTTTGGAATTCCGAGTTTGGAATTCCGAGTTTGGAATTCCAAGTTCCAAATTCCAAGTTCCAAATTCCAAATTCTGAGTTCGGAATTCCGATTTCGGAATTCCGAGTTCCAAGTTCCGAATTCCAAGTTCCGAATTACGAGTTCAGAATTCCGAGTTCCGAGTTCCGAGTTCCGTGTTCCGAGTTCAGAATTCCGAGTTCCAAATTCCGAGTTCCGAAATTCCAAATTCCGAGTTCGGAATTCCGAGTTTGGAATTCCGAGTTCAAAAGTCTGAATTCCAAGTTCTGAGTTTGGAATTCCGAGTTCCGAATTCCAAGTTCTGAATTCCGAGTTCAGAATTCCAAATTCCGAGTTCCGAGTTCCATGTTCCGAGTTCAGAATTCCGAGTTCCAAATTCCGAGTTCCGAAATTCCAAATTCCGATTTCGGAATTCCGAGTTTGGAATTCCAAGTTCAAAATTCTGAATTCCAAATTCTGAGTTTGGAATTCCGAGTTCAGAATTCCGAGTTCCGAGTTCGGAATTCCAAGTTTGGAATTCCAAATTCCAAATTCCGAGTTCAGAATTCCAAATTCCGAGTTCGGAATTCCGAGTTCCGAAATTCCAAATTCCGAGTTCGGAATTCCGAGTTCAGAGTTCAGAATTCCGAATTCCAAGTTCCGAATTCCGAGTTCCGAATTCCGAATTCCAAATTCCGAGTTCCAAATTCCGAGTTCCAAATTCCGAGTTCCAAATTCTGAGTTCAGAATTCTGAGTTCCAAATTCTGAGTTTGGAATTCCGAGTTTGGAATTCCGAGTTTGGAATTCCAAGTTCAAAATTCCAAATTCCAAATTCTGAGTTCGGAATTCCGATTTCGGAATTCCGAGTTCCGAATTCCGAATTCCGAGTTCAGAATTCCAAATTCCGAGTTCTGTGTTCCGAGTTCAGAATTCCGAGTTCCAAATTCCGAGTTCCGAAATTCCAAATTCCGAGTTTGGAATTCCGAGTTTGTAATTCCAAGTTCAAAATTCTGAATTCCAAATTCTGAGTTCGGAATTCCGAGTTCAGAATTCCGAGTTCAGAATTCCGAGTTCCGAGTTCTGAATTCCGAGTTCCGAATTCCGAATTCCAAGTTCCGAATTCCGAGTTCAGAATTCCAAGTTCGGAATTCCCAGTTCAAAATTCCGAATTGTAAATTCTGAGTTCCGAATTCCGAATTCCGAGTTCCGAATTCCGAGTTCCGAGTTCAGAATTCCAAGTTCTGAATTCCGAGTACCGAATTCCAAATTCCGAGTTCCAAATTCCGAGTTCCAAATTCCGAGTTCAGAATTCTGAGTTCCAAATTCTGAGTTTGAAATTCCGAGTTTGGAATTCCGAGTTTGGAATTCCGAGTTTGGAATTCCGAGTTTGGAATTCCAAGTTCCAAATTCCAAATTCTGAGTTCGGAATTCCGATTTCGGAATTCCGATTTCCAAGTTCCGAAATCCGAGTTCCGAATTCTGAGTTCCAAATTCTGAGTTCCGAGTTCCGAGTTCCGTGTTCCGAGTTCAGAATTCCGAGTTCCAAATTCCGAGTTCCGAAATTCCAAATTCCGAGTTCGGAATTCCGAGTTTGGAATTCCAAGTTCAAAAGTCTGAATTCCAAGTTCTGAGTTTGGAATTCCGAGTTCCGAATTCCAAGTTCTGAATTCCGAGTTCAGAATTCCAAGTTCAAAAGTCTGAATTCCAAATTCTGAGTTTGGAATTCCGAGTTCCGAATTCCGAGTTCGGAATTCCGAGTTCCGAATTCCAAGTTCTGAATTCCGAGTTCAGAATTCCAAATTCCGAGTTCCGAGTTCCATGTTCCGAGTTCAGAATTCCGAGTTCCAAATTCCGAGTTCCGAAATTCCAAATTCCGATTTCGGAATTCCGAGTTTGGAATTCCAAGTTCAAAATTCTGAATTCCAAATTCTGAGTTTGGAATTCCGAGTTCAGAATTCCGAGTTCCGAGTTCGGAATTCCAAGTTTGGAATTCCAAATTCCAAACTCCGAGTTCAGAATTCCAAATTCCAAACTCCGAGTTCAGAATTCCAAATTCCGAGTTCGGAATTCCGAGTTCCGAAATTCCAAATTCCGAGTTCGGAATTCCGAGTTCAGAGTTCAGAATTCCGAATTCCAAGTTCCGAATTCCGAGTTCCGAATTCCGAATTCCAAATTCCGAGTTCCAAATTCCGAGTTCCAAATTCTGAGTTCAGAATTCTGAGTTCCAAATTCTGAGTTTGGAATTCCGAGTTTGGAATTCCGAGTTTGGAATTCCAAGTTCCAAATTCCAAATTCTGAGTTCGGAATTCCGATTTCGGAATTCCGAGTTCCAAGTTCCGAATTCCAAGTTCCGAATTCCGAGTTCAGAATTCCAAATTCCGAGTTCCGAGTTCCGTGTTCCGAGTTCAGAATTCCGAGTTCCAAATTCCGAGTTCCGAAATTCCAAATTCCGAGTTCGGAATTCCGAGTTTGGAATTCCAAGTTCAAAAGTCTGAATTCCAAGTTCAAAAGTCTGAATTCCAAGTTCTGAGTTTGGAATTCCGAGTTCCGAATTCCAAGTTCTGAATTCCGAGTTCAGAATTCCAAGTTCAAAAGTCTGAATTCCAAATTCTGAGTTTGGAATTCCGAGTTCCGAATTCTGAGTTTGGAATTCCGAGTTCCGAATTCCAAGTTCTGAATTCCGAGTTCAGAATTCCAAATTCCGAGTTCCGAGTTCCATGTTCCGAGTTCAGAATTCCGAGTTCCAAATTCCGAGTTCCGAAATTCCAAATTCCGATTTCGGAATTCCGAGTTTGGAATTCCAAGTTCAAAATTCTGAATTCCAAATTCTGAGTTTGGAATTCCGAGTTCGGAATTCCGAATTCCAAGTTCCGAATTCCGAGTTCCAAATTCTGAGTTTGGAATTCCGAGTTTGGAATTCCGAGTTTGGAATTCCAAGTTCCAAATTCCAAGTTCCAAATTCCAAATTCTGAGTTCGGAATTCCGAGTTCGGAATTCCGAGTTCCAAGTTCCGAATTCCAAGTTCCGAATTCCGAGTTCAGAATTCCGAGTTCCGAGTTCCGAGTTCCGTGTTCCGAGTTCAGAATTCCGAGTTCCAAATTCCGAGTTCCGAAATTCCAAATTCCGAGTTCGGAATTCCGAGTTTGGAATTCCAAGTTCAAAAGTCTGAATTCCAAGTTCTGAGTTTGGAATTCCGAGTTCCGAATTCCAAGTTCTGAATTCCGAGTTCAGAATTCCAAGTTCAAAAGTCTGAATTCCAAATTCTGAGTTTGGAATTCCGAGTTCCGAATTCTGAGTTTGGAATTCCGAGTTCCGAATTCCAAGTTCTGAATTCCGAGTTCAGAATTCCAAATTCCAAATTCCGAGTTCCGAGTTCCATGTTCCGAGTTCAGAATTCCGAGTTCCAAATTCCGAGTTCCGAAATTCCAAATTCCGATTTCGGAATTCCGAGTTTGGAATTCCAAGTTCAAAATTCTGAATTCCAAATTCTGAGTTTGGAATTCCGAGTTCGGAATTCCGAATTCCAAGTTCCGAATTCCGAGTTCCAAATTCTGAGTTTGGAATTCCGAGTTTGGAATTCCGAGTTTGGAATTCCAAGTTTGGAATTCCAAGTTCCAAATTCCAAATTCTGAGTTCGGAATTCCGATTTCGGAATTCCGAGTTCCAAGTTCCGAATTCCAAGTTCCGAATTACGAGTTCAGAATTCTGAGTTCCGTGTTCCGAGTTCCGTGTTCCGAGTTCAGAATTCCGAGTTCCAAATTCCGAGTTCCGAAATTCCAAATTCCGAGTTCGGAATTCCGAGTTTGGAATTCCGAGTTCAAAATTCTGAATTCCAAATTCTGAGTTCGGAATTCCGAGTTCAGAATTCCGAGTTCAGAATTCCGAGTTCCGAGTTCTGAATTCCGAGTTCCGAATTCCGAATTCCAAGTTCCGAATTCCGAGTTCAGAATTCCAAGTTCGGAATTCCCAGTTCAAAATTCCGAATTGTAAATTCTGAGTTCCGAATTCCGAATTCCGAGTTCCGAATTCCGAGTTCCGAGTTCAGAATTCCAAGTTCTGAATTCCGAGTACCGAATTCCAAATTCCGAGTTCCAAATTCCGAGTTCCAAATTCCGAGTTCAGAATTCTGAGTTCCAAATTCTGAGTTTGAAATTCCGAGTTTGGAATTCCGAGTTTGGAATTCCGAGTTTGGAATTCCGAGTTTGGAATTCCAAGTTCCAAATTCCAAATTCTGAGTTCGGAATTCCGATTTCGGAATTCCGATTTCCAAGTTCCGAAATCCGAGTTCCGAATTCTGAGTTCCAAATTCTGAGTTCCGAGTTCCGAGTTCCGTGTTCCGAGTTCAGAATTCCGAGTTCCAAATTCCGAGTTCCGAAATTCCAAATTCCGAGTTCGGAATTCCGAGTTTGGAATTCCAAGTTCAAAAGTCTGAATTCCAAGTTCTGAGTTTGGAATTCCGAGTTCCGAATTCCAAGTTCTGAATTCCGAGTTCAGAATTCCAAGTTCAAAAGTCTGAATTCCAAATTCTGAGTTTGGAATTCCGAGTTCCGAATTCCGAGTTCGGAATTCCGAGTTCCGAATTCCAAGTTCTGAATTCCGAGTTCAGAATTCCAAATTCCGAGTTCCGAGTTCCATGTTCCGAGTTCAGAATTCCGAGTTCCAAATTCCGAGTTCCGAAATTCCAAATTCCGATTTCGGAATTCCGAGTTTGGAATTCCAAGTTCAAAATTCTGAATTCCAAATTCTGAGTTTGGAATTCCGAGTTCAGAATTCCGAGTTCCGAGTTCGGAATTCCAAGTTTGGAATTCCAAATTCCAAACTCCGAGTTCAGAATTCCAAATTCCAAACTCCGAGTTCAGAATTCCAAATTCCGAGTTCGGAATTCCGAGTTCCGAAATTCCAAATTCCGAGTTCGGAATTCCGAGTTCAGAGTTCAGAATTCCGAATTCCAAGTTCCGAATTCCGAGTTCCGAATTCCGAATTCCAAATTCCGAGTTCCAAATTCCGAGTTCCAAATTCTGAGTTCAGAATTCTGAGTTCCAAATTCTGAGTTTGGAATTCCGAGTTTGGAATTCCGAGTTTGGAATTCCAAGTTCCAAATTCCAAATTCTGAGTTCGGAATTCCGATTTCGGAATTCCGAGTTCCAAGTTCCGAATTCCAAGTTCCGAATTCCGAGTTCAGAATTCCAAATTCCGAGTTCCGAGTTCCGTGTTCCGAGTTCAGAATTCCGAGTTCCAAATTCCGAGTTCCGAAATTCCAAATTCCGAGTTCGGAATTCCGAGTTTGGAATTCCAAGTTCAAAAGTCTGAATTCCAAGTTCAAAAGTCTGAATTCCAAGTTCTGAGTTTGGAATTCCGAGTTCCGAATTCCAAGTTCTGAATTCCGAGTTCAGAATTCCAAGTTCAAAAGTCTGAATTCCAAATTCTGAGTTTGGAATTCCGAGTTCCGAATTCTGAGTTTGGAATTCCGAGTTCCGAATTCCAAGTTCTGAATTCCGAGTTCAGAATTCCAAATTCCGAGTTCCGAGTTCCATGTTCCGAGTTCAGAATTCCGAGTTCCAAATTCCGAGTTCCGAAATTCCAAATTCCGATTTCGGAATTCCGAGTTTGGAATTCCAAGTTCAAAATTCTGAATTCCAAATTCTGAGTTTGGAATTCCGAGTTCGGAATTCCGAATTCCAAGTTCCGAATTCCGAGTTCCAAATTCTGAGTTTGGAATTCCGAGTTTGGAATTCCGAGTTTGGAATTCCAAGTTCCAAATTCCAAGTTCCAAATTCCAAATTCTGAGTTCGGAATTCCGAGTTCGGAATTCCGAGTTCCAAGTTCCGAATTCCAAGTTCCGAATTCCGAGTTCAGAATTCCGAGTTCCGAGTTCCGAGTTCCGTGTTCCGAGTTCAGAATTCCGAGTTCCAAATTCCGAGTTCCGAAATTCCAAATTCCGAGTTCGGAATTCCGAGTTTGGAATTCCAAGTTCAAAAGTCTGAATTCCAAGTTCTGAGTTTGGAATTCCGAGTTCCGAATTCCAAGTTCTGAATTCCGAGTTCAGAATTCCAAGTTCAAAAGTCTGAATTCCAAATTCTGAGTTTGGAATTCCGAGTTCCGAATTCTGAGTTTGGAATTCCGAGTTCCGAATTCCAAGTTCTGAATTCCGAGTTCAGAATTCCAAATTCCAAATTCCGAGTTCCGAGTTCCATGTTCCGAGTTCAGAATTCCGAGTTCCAAATTCCGAGTTCCGAAATTCCAAATTCCGATTTCGGAATTCCGAGTTTGGAATTCCAAGTTCAAAATTCTGAATTCCAAATTCTGAGTTTGGAATTCCGAGTTCGGAATTCCGAATTCCAAGTTCCGAATTCCGAGTTCCAAATTCTGAGTTTGGAATTCCGAGTTTGGAATTCCGAGTTTGGAATTCCAAGTTTGGAATTCCAAGTTCCAAATTCCAAATTCTGAGTTCGGAATTCCGATTTCGGAATTCCGAGTTCCAAGTTCCGAATTCCAAGTTCCGAATTACGAGTTCAGAATTCCGAGTTCCGTGTTCCGAGTTCCGTGTTCCGAGTTCAGAATTCCGAGTTCCAAATTCCGAGTTCCGAAATTCCAAATTCCGAGTTCGGAATTCCGAGTTTGGAATTCCGAGTTCAAAAGTCTGAATTCCAAGTTCTGAGTTTGGAATTCCGAGTTCCGAATTCCAAGTTCTGAATTCCGAGTTCAGAATTCCAAATTCCGAGTTCCGAGTTCCATGTTCCGAGTTCAGAATTCCGAGTTCCAAATTCCGAGTTCCGAAATTCCAAATTCCGATTTCGGAATTCCGAGTTTGGAATTCCAAGTTCAAAATTCTGAATTCCAAATTCTGAGTTTGGAATTCCGAGTTCAGAATTCCGAGTTCCGAGTTCGGAATTCCAAGTTTGGAATTCCAAATTCCAAATTCCGAGTTCAGAATTCCAAATTCCGAGTTCGGAATTCCGAGTTCCGAAATTCCAAATTCCGAGTTCGGAATTCCGAGTTCAGAGTTCAGAATTCCGAATTCCAAGTTCCGAATTCCGAGTTCCGAATTCCAAATTCCAAATTCCGAGTTCCAAATTCCGAGTTCCAAATTCCGAGTTCCAAATTCTGAGTTCAGAATTCTGAGTTCCAAATTCTGAGTTTGGAATTCCGAGTTTGGAATTCCGAGTTTGGAATTCCAAGTTCAAAATTCCAAATTCCAAATTCTGAGTTCAGAATTCCAAATTCCGAGTTCTGTGTTCCGAGTTCAGAATTCCGAGTTCCAAATTCCGAGTTCCGAAATTCCAAATTCCGAGTTTGGAATTCCGAGTTTGTAATTCCAAGTTCAAAATTCTGAATTCCAAATTCTGAGTTCGGAATTCCGATTTCGGAATTCCGAGTTCCAAGTTCCGAATTCCAAGTTCCGAATTCCGAGTTCAGAATTCCGAGTTCCGAGTTCCGAGTTCCGAGTTCTGTGTTCCGAGTTCAGAATTCCGAGTTCCAAATTCCGAGTTCCGAAATTCCAAATTCCGAGTTCGGAATTCCGAGTTTGGAATTCCAAGTTCAAAAGTCTGAATTCCAAGTTCTGAGTTTGGAATTCCGAGTTCCGAATTCCAAGTTCTGAATTCCGAGTTCAGAATTCCAAGTTCAAAAGTCTGAATTCCAAATTCTGAGTTTGGAATTCCGAGTTCCGAATTCTGAGTTTGGAATTCCGAGTTCCGAATTCCAAGTTCTGAATTCCGAGTTCAGAATTCCAAATTCCGAGTTCCGAGTTCCATGTTCCGAGTTCAGAATTCCGAGTTCCAAATTCCGAGTTCCGAAATTCCAAATTCCGATTTTGGAATTCCGAGTTTGGAATTCCAAGTTCAAAATTCTGAATTCCAAATTCTGAGTTTGGAATTCCGAGTTCAGAATTCCGAGTTCCGAGTTCGGAATTCCAAGTTTGGAATTCCAAATTCCAAATTCCGAGTTCAGAATTCCAAATTCCGAGTTCAGAATTCCGAGTTCCGAAATTCCAAATTCCGAGTTCGGAATTCCGAGTTCAGAGTTCAGAATTCCGAATTCCAAGTTCCGAATTCCGAGTTCCGAATTCCGAATTCCAAATTCCGAGTTCCAAATTCCGAGTTCCAAATTCCGAGTTCCAAATTCTGAGTTCAGAATTCTGAGTTCCAAATTCTGAGTTTGGAATTCCGAGTTTGGAATTCCGAGTTTGGAATTCCGAGTTTGGAATTCCAAGTTCCAAATTCCAAATTCTGAGTTCGGAATTCCGATTTCGGAATTCCGATTTCCAAGTTCCGAAATCCGAGTTCCGAATTCTGAGTTCCAAATTCTGAGTTTGGAATTCCGAGTTTGGAATTCCGAGTTTGGAATTCCGAGTTTGGAATTCCAAGTTCCAAATTCCAAATTCTGAGTTCGGAATTCCGATTTCGGAATTCCGAGTTCCAAGTTCCGAATTCCAAGTTCCGAATTCCGAGTTCAGAATTCCAAATTCCGAGTTCCGAGTTCCGAGTTCCGTGTTCCGAGTTCAGAATTCCGAGTTCCAAATTCCGAGTTCCGAAATTCCAAATTCCGAGTTCGGAATTCCGAGTTTGGAATTCCAAGTTCAAAAGTCTGAATTCCAAGTTCTGAGTTTGGAATTCCGAGTTCCGAATTCCAAGTTCTGAATTCCGAGTTCAGAATTCCAAGTTCAAAAGTCTGAATTCCAAATTCTGAGTTTGGAATTCCGAGTTCTGAATTCTGAGTTTGGAATTCCGAGTTCCGAATTCCAAGTTCTGAATTCCGAGTTCAGAATTCCAAATTCCGAGTTCCGAGTTCCATGTTCCGAGTTCAGAATTCCGAGTTCCAAATTCCGAGTTCCGAAATTCCAAATTCCGATTTCGGAATTCCGAGTTTGGAATTCCAAGTTCAAAATTCTGAATTCCAAATTCTGAGTTTGGAATTCCGAGTTCGGAATTCCGAATTCCAAGTTCCGAATTCCGAGTTCCAAATTCTGAGTTTGGAATTCCGAGTTTGGAATTCCGAGTTTGGAATTCCAAGTTCCAAATTCCAAGTTCCAAATTCCAAATTCTGAGTTCGGAATTCCGATTTCGGAATTCCGAGTTCCAAGTTCCGAATTCCAAGTTCCGAATTCCGAGTTCAGAATTCCGAGTTCCGAGTTCCGAGTTCCGTGTTCCGAGTTCAGAATTCCGAGTTCCAAATTCCGAGTTCCGAAATTCCAAATTCCGAGTTCGGAATTCCGAGTTTGGAATTCCAAGTTCAAAAGTCTGAATTCCAAGTTCTGAGTTTGGAATTCCGAGTTCCGAATTCCAAGTTCTGAATTCCGAGTTCCGAATTCCAAGTTCAAAAGTCTGAATTCCAAATTCTGAGTTTGGAATTCCGAGTTCCGAATTCCGAGTTCGGAATTCCGAGTTCCGAATTCCAAGTTCTGAATTCCGAGTTCAGAATTCCAAATTCCGAGTTCCGAGTTCCATGTTCCGAGTTCAGAATTCCGAGTTCCAAATTCCGAGTTCCGAAATTCCAAATTCCGATTTCGGAATTCCGAGTTTGGAATTCCAAGTTCAAAATTCTGAATTCCAAATTCTGAGTTTGGAATTCCGAGTTCAGAATTCCGAGTTCCGAGTTCGGAATTCCAAGTTTGGAATTCCAAATTCCAAATTCCGAGTTCAGAATTCCAAATTCCGAGTTCGGAATTCCGAGTTCCGAAATTCCAAATTCCGAGTTCGGAATTCCGAGTTCAGAGTTCAGAATTCCGAATTCCAAGTTCCGAATTCCGAGTTCCGAATTCCGAATTCCAAATTCCGAGTTCCAAATTCCGAGTTCCAAATTCCGAGTTCCAAATTCTGAGTTCAGAATTCTGAGTTCCAAATTCTGAGTTTGGAATTCCGAGTTTGGAATTCCGAGTTTGGAATTCCAAGTTCAAAAGTCTGAATTCCAAGTTCTGAGTTTGGAATTCCGAGTTCCGAATTCCAAGTTCTGAATTCCGAGTTCAGAATTCCAAGTTCAAAAGTCTGAATTCCAAATTCTGAGTTTGGAATTCCGAGTTCCGAATTCTGAGTTTGGAATTCCGAGTTCCGAATTCCAAGTTCTGAATTCTGAGTTCAGAATTCCAAATTCCGAGTTCCGAGTTCCATGTTCCGAGTTCAGAATTCCGAGTTCCAAATTCCGAGTTCCGAAATTCCAAATTCCGATTTCGGAATTCCGAGTTTGGAATTCCAAGTTCAAAATTCTGAATTCCAAATTCTGAGTTTGGAATTCCGAGTTCCGAATTCCGAATTCCGAGTTCAGAATTCCAAATTCCGAGTTCTGTGTTCCGAGTTCAGAATTCCGAGTTCCAAATTCCGAGTTCCGAAATTCCAAATTCCGAGTTTGGAATTCCGAGTTTGTAATTCCAAGTTCAAAATTCTGAATTCCAAATTCTGAGTTCGGAATTCCGATTTCGGAATTCCGAGTTCCAAGTTCCGAATTCCAAGTTCCGAATTCCGAGTTCAGAATTCCGAGTTCCGAGTTCCGAGTTCCAAGTTCCGTGTTCCGAGTTCAGAATTCCGAGTTCCAAATTCCGAGTTCCGAAATTCCAAATTCCGAGTTCGGAATTCCGAGTTTGGAATTCCAAGTTCAAAAGTCTGAATTCCAAGTTCTGAGTTTGGAATTCCGAGTTCCGAATTCCAAGTTCTGAATTCCGAGTTCAGAATTCCAAGTTCAAAAGTCTGAATTCCAAATTCTGAGTTTGGAATTCCGAGTTCCGAATTCTGAGTTTGGAATTCCGAGTTCCGAATTCCAAGTTCTGAATTCTGAGTTCAGAATTCCAAATTCCGAGTTCCGAGTTCCATGTTCCGAGTTCAGAATTCCGAGTTCCAAATTCCGAGTTCCGAAATTCCAAATTCCGATTTCGGAATTCCGAGTTTGGAATTCCAAGTTCAAAATTCTGAATTCCAAATTCTGAGTTTGGAATTCCGAGTTCAGAATTCCGAGTTCCGAGTTCGGAATTCCAAGTTTGGAATTCCAAATTCCAAATTCCGAGTTCAGAATTCCAAATTCCGAGTTCGGAATTCCGAGTTCAGAGTTCAGAATTCCGAATTCCAAGTTCCGAATTCCGAGTTCCGAATTCCGAATTCCAAATTCCGAGTTCCAAATTCCGAGTTCCAAATTCCGAGTTCGGAATTCTGAGTTCAGAATTCTGAGTTCCAAATTCTGAGTTTGGAATTCCGAGTTTGGAATTCCGAGTTTGGAATTCCGAGTTTGGAATTCCAAGTTCCAAATTCCAAATTCTGAGTTCGGAATTCCGATTTCGGAATTCCGATTTCCAAGTTCCGAAATCCGAGTTCCGAATTCTGAGTTCCAAATTCTGAGTTTGGAATTCCGAGTTTGGAATTCCGAGTTTGGAATTCCAAGTTCCAAATTCCAAATTCTGAGTTCGGAATTCCGATTTCGGAATTCCGAGTTCCAAGTTCCGAATTCCAAGTTCCGAATTCCGAGTTCAGAATTCCAAATTCCGAGTTCCGAGTTCCGAATTCCGAGTTCCGTGTTCCGAGTTCAGAATTCCGAGTTCCAAATTCCGAGTTCCGAAATTCCAAATTCCGAGTTCCGAATTCCGAGTTTGGAATTCCAAGTTCAAAAGTCTGAATTCCAAGTTCTGAGTTTGGAATTCCGAGTTCCGAATTCCAAGTTCTGAATTCCGAGTTCAGAATTCCAAGTTCAAAAGTCTGAATTCCAAATTCTGAGTTTGGAATTCCGAGTTCCGAATTCCAAGTTCTGAATTCCGAGTTCCGAATTCCAAATTCCGAGTTCCGAGTTCCATGTTGCGAGTTCAGAATTCCGAGTTCCAAATTCCGAGTTCCGAAATTCCAAATTCCGATTTCGGAATTCCGAGTTTGGAATTCCAAGTTCAAAATTCTGAATTCCAAATTCTGAGTTTGGAATTCCGAGTTCGGAATTCCGAATTCCAAGTTCCGAATTCCGAGTTCCAAATTCTGAGTTTGGAATTCCGAGTTCCAAATTCCGAGTTCCAAATTCTGAGTTCAGAATTCTGAGTTCCAAATTCTGAGTTTGGAATTCCGAGTTTGGAATTCCGAGTTTGGAATTCCAAGTTCAAAATTCCAAATTCCAAATTCTGAGTTCGGAATTCCGATTTCGGAATTCCGAGTTCCGAATTCCGAATTCCGAGTTCAGAATTCCAAATTCCGAGTTCTGTGTTCCGAGTTCAGAATTCCGAGTTCCAAATTCCGAGTTCCGAAATTCCAAATTCCGAGTTTGGAATTCCGAGTTTGTAATTCCAAGTTCAAAATTCTGAATTCCAAATTCCGATTTCGGAATTCCGATTTCCAAGTTCCGAAATCCGAGTTCCGAATTCTGAGTTCCAAATTCTGAGTTTGGAATTCCGAGTTTGGAATTCCGAGTTTGGAATTCCAAGTTCCAAATTCCAAATTCTGAGTTCGGAATTCCGATTTCGGAATTCCGAGTTCCAAGTTCCGAATTCCAAGTTCCGAATTCCGAGTTCAGAATTCCAAATTCCGAGTTCCGAGTTCCGAATTCCGAGTTCCGTGTTCCGAGTTCAGAATTCCGAGTTCCAAATTCCGAGTTCCGAAATTCCAAATTCCGAGTTCCGAATTCCGAGTTTGGAATTCCAAGTTCAAAAGTCTGAATTCCAAGTTCTGAGTTTGGAATTCCGAGTTCCGAATTCCAAGTTCTGAATTCCGAGTTCAGAATTCCAAGTTCAAAAGTCTGAATTCCAAATTCTGAGTTTGGAATTCCGAGTTCCGAATTCTGAGTTTGGAATTCCGAGTTCCGAATTCCAAGTTCTGAATTCCGAGTTCAGAATTCCAAATTCCGAGTTCCGAGTTCCATGTTCCGAGTTCAGAATTCCGAGTTCCAAATTCCGAGTTCCGAAATTCCAAATTCCGATTTCGGAATTCCGAGTTTGGAATTCCAAGTTCAAAATTCTGAATTCCAAATTCTGAGTTTGGAATTCCGAGTTCGGAATTCCGAATTCCAAGTTCCGAATTCCGAGTTCCAAATTCTGAGTTTGGAATTCCGAGTTTGGAATTCCGAGTTTGGAATTCCAAGTTCCAAATTCCAAGTTCCAAATTCCAAATTCTGAGTTCGGAATTCCGATTTCGGAATTCCGAGTTCCAAGTTCCGAATTCCAAGTTCCGAATTCCGAGTTCCGAATTCCGAGTTCCGAGTTCCGAGTTCCGTGTTCCGTGTTCCGAGTTCAGAATTCCGAGTTCCAAATTCCGAGTTCCGAAATTCCAAATTCCGAGTTCGGAATTCCGAGTTTGGAATTCCAAGTTCAAAAGTCTGAATTCCAAGTTCTGAGTTTGGAATTCCGAGTTCCGAATTCCAAGTTCTGAATTCCGAGTTCAGAATTCCAAGTTCAAAAGTCTGAATTCCAAATTCTGAGTTTGGAATTCCGAGTTCCGAATTCCGAGTTCGGAATTCCGAGTTCCGAATTCCAAGTTCTGAATTCCGAGTTCAGAATTCCAAATTCCGAGTTCCGAGTTCCATGTTCCGAGTTCAGAATTCCGAGTTCCAAATTCCGAGTTCCGAAATTCCAAATTCCGATTTCGGAATTCCGAGTTTGGAATTCCAAGTTCAAAATTCTGAATTCCAAATTCTGAGTTTGGAATTCCGAGTTCAGAATTCCGAGTTCCGAGTTCGGAATTCCAAGTTTGGAATTCCAAATTCCAAATTCCGAGTTCAGAATTCCAAATTCCGAGTTCGGAATTCCGAGTTCCGAAATTCCAAATTCCGAGTTCGGAATTCCGAGTTCAGAGTTCAGAATTCCGAATTCCAAGTTCCGAATTCCGAGTTCCGAATTCCGAATTCCAAATTCCGAGTTCCAAATTCCGAGTTCCAAATTCCGAGTTCCAAATTCTGAGTTCAGAATTCTGAGTTCCAAATTCTGAGTTTGGAATTCCGAGTTTGGAATTCCGAGTTTGGAATTCCAAGTTCAAAATTCCAAATTCCAAATTCTGAGTTCGGAATTCCGATTTCGGAATTCCGAGTTCCGAATTCCGAATTCCGAGTTCAGAATTCCAAATTCCGAGTTCTGTGTTCCGAGTTCAGAATTCCGAGTTCCAAATTCCGAGTTCCGAAATTCCAAATTCCGAGTTTGGAATTCCGAGTTTGTAATTCCAAGTTCAAAATTCTGAATTCCAAATTCTGAGTTCGGAATTCCGATTTCGGAATTCCGAGTTCCAAGTTCCGAATTCCAAGTTCCGAATTCCGAGTTCAGAATTCCGAGTTCCGAGTTCCAAGTTCCGTGTTCCGAGTTCAGAATTCCGAGTTCCAAATTCCGAGTTCCGAAATTCCAAATTCCGAGTTCGGAATTCCGAGTTTGGAATTCCAAGTTCAAAAGTCTGAATTCCAAGTTCTGAGTTTGGAATTCCGAGTTCCGAATTCCAAGTTCTGAATTCCGAGTTCAGAATTCCAAGTTCAAAAGTCTGAATTCCAAATTCTGAGTTTGGAATTCCGAGTTCCGAATTCTGAGTTTGGAATTCCGAGTTCCGAATTCCAAGTTCTGAATTCTGAGTTCAGAATTCCAAATTCCGAGTTCCGAGTTCCATGTTCCGAGTTCAGAATTCCGAGTTCCAAATTCCGAGTTCCGAAATTCCAAATTCCGATTTCGGAATTCCGAGTTTGGAATTCCAAGTTCAAAATTCTGAATTCCAAATTCTGAGTTTGGAATTCCGAGTTCAGAATTCCGAGTTCCGAGTTCGGAATTCCAAGTTTGGAATTCCAAATTCCAAATTCCGAGTTCAGAATTCCAAATTCCGAGTTCGGAATTCCGAGTTCAGAGTTCAGAATTCCGAATTCCAAGTTCCGAATTCCGAGTTCCGAATTCCGAATTCCAAATTCCGAGTTCCAAATTCCGAGTTCCAAATTCCGAGTTCGGAATTCTGAGTTCAGAATTCTGAGTTCCAAATTCTGAGTTTGGAATTCCGAGTTTGGAATTCCGAGTTTGGAATTCCGAGTTTGGAATTCCAAGTTCCAAATTCCAAATTCTGAGTTCGGAATTCCGATTTCGGAATTCCGATTTCCAAGTTCCGAAATCCGAGTTCCGAATTCTGAGTTCCAAATTCTGAGTTTGGAATTCCGAGTTTGGAATTCCGAGTTTGGAATTCCAAGTTCCAAATTCCAAATTCTGAGTTCGGAATTCCGATTTCGGAATTCCGAGTTCCAAGTTCCGAATTCCAAGTTCCGAATTCCGAGTTCAGAATTCCAAATTCCGAGTTCCGAGTTCCGAATTCCGAGTTCCGTGTTCCGAGTTCAGAATTCCGAGTTCCAAATTCCGAGTTCCGAAATTCCAAATTCCGAGTTCCGAATTCCGAGTTTGGAATTCCAAGTTCAAAAGTCTGAATTCCAAGTTCTGAGTTTGGAATTCCGAGTTCCGAATTCCAAGTTCTGAATTCCGAGTTCAGAATTCCAAGTTCAAAAGTCTGAATTCCAAATTCTGAGTTTGGAATTCCGAGTTCCGAATTCCAAGTTCTGAATTCCGAGTTCCGAATTCCAAATTCCGAGTTCCGAGTTCCATGTTGCGAGTTCAGAATTCCGAGTTCCAAATTCCGAGTTCCGAAATTCCAAATTCCGATTTCGGAATTCCGAGTTTGGAATTCCAAGTTCAAAATTCTGAATTCCAAATTCTGAGTTTGGAATTCCGAGTTCGGAATTCCGAATTCCAAGTTCCGAATTCCGAGTTCCAAATTCTGAGTTTGGAATTCCGAGTTCCAAATTCCGAGTTCCAAATTCTGAGTTCAGAATTCTGAGTTCCAAATTCTGAGTTTGGAATTCCGAGTTTGGAATTCCGAGTTTGGAATTCCAAGTTCAAAATTCCAAATTCCAAATTCTGAGTTCGGAATTCCGATTTCGGAATTCCGAGTTCCGAATTCCGAATTCCGAGTTCAGAATTCCAAATTCCGAGTTCTGTGTTCCGAGTTCAGAATTCCGAGTTCCAAATTCCGAGTTCCGAAATTCCAAATTCCGAGTTTGGAATTCCGAGTTTGTAATTCCAAGTTCAAAATTCTGAATTCCAAATTCCGATTTCGGAATTCCGATTTCCAAGTTCCGAAATCCGAGTTCCGAATTCTGAGTTCCAAATTCTGAGTTTGGAATTCCGAGTTTGGAATTCCGAGTTTGGAATTCCAAGTTCCAAATTCCAAATTCTGAGTTCGGAATTCCGATTTCGGAATTCCGAGTTCCAAGTTCCGAATTCCAAGTTCCGAATTCCGAGTTCAGAATTCCAAATTCCGAGTTCCGAGTTCCGAATTCCGAGTTCCGTGTTCCGAGTTCAGAATTCCGAGTTCCAAATTCCGAGTTCCGAAATTCCAAATTCCGAGTTCCGAATTCCGAGTTTGGAATTCCAAGTTCAAAAGTCTGAATTCCAAGTTCTGAGTTTGGAATTCCGAGTTCCGAATTCCAAGTTCTGAATTCCGAGTTCAGAATTCCAAGTTCAAAAGTCTGAATTCCAAATTCTGAGTTTGGAATTCCGAGTTCCGAATTCTGAGTTTGGAATTCCGAGTTCCGAATTCCAAGTTCTGAATTCCGAGTTCAGAATTCCAAATTCCGAGTTCCGAGTTCCATGTTCCGAGTTCAGAATTCCGAGTTCCAAATTCCGAGTTCCGAAATTCCAAATTCCGATTTCGGAATTCCGAGTTTGGAATTCCAAGTTCAAAATTCTGAATTCCAAATTCTGAGTTTGGAATTCCGAGTTCGGAATTCCGAATTCCAAGTTCCGAATTCCGAGTTCCAAATTCTGAGTTTGGAATTCCGAGTTTGGAATTCCGAGTTTGGAATTCCAAGTTCCAAATTCCAAGTTCCAAATTCCAAATTCTGAGTTCGGAATTCCGATTTCGGAATTCCGAGTTCCAAGTTCCGAATTCCAAGTTCCGAATTCCGAGTTCCGAATTCCGAGTTCCGAGTTCCGAGTTCCGTGTTCCGTGTTCCGAGTTCAGAATTCCGAGTTCCAAATTCCGAGTTCCGAAATTCCAAATTCCGAGTTCGGAATTCCGAGTTTGGAATTCCGAGTTCAAAAGTCTGAATTCCAAGTTCTGAGTTTGGAATTCCGAGTTCCGAATTCCAAGTTCTGAATTCCGAGTTCAGAATTCCAAGTTCAAAAGTCTGAATTCCAAATTCTGAGTTTGGAATTCCGAGTTCCGAATTCTGAGTTTGGAATTCCGAGTTCCGAATTCCAAGTTCTGAATTCCGAGTTCAGAATTCCAAATTCCGAGTTCCGAGTTCCATGTTCCGAGTTCAGAATTCCGAGTTCCAAATTCCGAGTTCCGAAATTCCAAATTCCGATTTCGGAATTCCGAGTTTGGAATTCCAAGTTCAAAATTCTGAATTCCAAATTCTGAGTTTGGAATTCCGAGTTCAGAATTCCGAGTTCCGAGTTCGGAATTCCAAGTTTGGAATTCCAAATTCCAAATTCCGAGTTCAGAATTCCAAATTCCGAGTTCGGAATTCCGAGTTCCGAAATTCCAAATTCCGAGTTCGGAATTCCGAGTTCAGAGTTCAGAATTCCGAATTCCAAGTTCCGAATTCCGAGTTCCGAATTCCGAATTCCAAATTCCGAGTTCCAAATTCCGAGTTCCAAATTCCGAGTTCCAAATTCTGAGTTCAGAATTCTGAGTTCCAAATTCTGAGTTTGGAATTCCGAGTTTGGAATTCCGAGTTTGGAATTCCAAGTTCAAAATTCCAAATTCCAAATTCTGAGTTCGGAATTCCGATTTCGGAATTCCGAGTTCCGAATTCCGAATTCCGAGTTCAGAATTCCAAATTCCGAGTTCTGTGTTCCGAGTTCAGAATTCCGAGTTCCAAATTCCGAGTTCCGAAATTCCAAATTCCGAGTTTGGAATTCCGAGTTTGTAATTCCAAGTTCAAAATTCTGAATTCCAAATTCTGAGTTCGGAATTCCGATTTCGGAATTCCGAGTTCCAAGTTCCGAATTCCAAGTTCCGAATTCCGAGTTCAGAATTCCGAGTTCCGAGTTCCGAGTTCCGAGTTCCGTGTTCCGAGTTCAGAATTCCGAGTTCCAAATTCCGAGTTCCGAAATTCCAAATTCCGAGTTCGGAATTCCGAGTTTGGAATTCCAAGTTCAAAAGTCTGAATTCCAAGTTCTGAGTTTGGAATTCCGAGTTCCGAATTCCAAGTTCTGAATTCCGAGTTCAGAATTCCAAGTTCAAAAGTCTGAATTCCAAATTCTGAGTTTGGAATTCCGAGTTCCGAATTCTGAGTTTGGAATTCCGAGTTCCGAATTCCAAGTTCTGAATTCCGAGTTCAGAATTCCAAATTCCGAGTTCCGAGTTCCGTGTTCCGAGTTCAGAATTCCGAGTTCCAAATTCCGAGTTCCGAAATTCCAAATTCCGATTTCGGAATTCCGAGTTTGGAATTCCAAGTTCAAAATTCTAAATTCCAAATTCTGAGTTTGGAATTCCGAGTTCAGAATTCCGAGTTCCGAGTTCGGAATTCCAAGTTTGGAATTCCAAATTCCAAATTCCGAGTTCAGAATTCCAAATTCCGAGTTCGGAATTCCGAGTTCCGAAATTCCAAATTCCGAGTTCGGAATTCCGAGTTCAGAGTTCAGAATTCCGAATTCCAAGTTCCGAATTCCGAGTTCCGAATTCCGAATTCCAAATTCCGAGTTCCAAATTCCGAGTTCCAAATTCCGAGTTCGGAATTCTGAGTTCCGAAATCCGAGTTCCGAATTCTGAGTTCCAAATTCTGAGTTTGGAATTCCGAGTTTGGAATTCCGAGTTTGGAATTCCAAGTTCCAAATTCCAAATTCTGAGTTCGGAATTCCGATTTCGGAATTCCGAGTTCCAAGTTCCGAATTCCAAGTTCCGAATTCCGAGTTCAGAATTCCAAATTCCGAGTTCCGAGTTCCGAATTCCGAGTTCCGTGTTCCGAGTTCAGAATTCCGAGTTCCAAATTCCGAGTTCCGAAATTCCAAATTCCGAGTTCCGAATTCCGAGTTTGGAATTCCAAGTTCAAAAGTCTGAATTCCAAGTTCTGAGTTTGGAATTCCGAGTTCCGAATTCCAAGTTCTGAATTCCGAGTTCAGAATTCCAAGTTCAAAAGTCTGAATTCCAAATTCTGAGTTTGGAATTCCGAGTTCCGAATTCTGAGTTTGGAATTCCGAGTTCCGAATTCCAAGTTCTGAATTCCGAGTTCAGAATTCCAAATTCCGAGTTCCGAGTTCCATGTTCCGAGTTCAGAATTCCGAGTTCCAAATTCCGAGTTCCGAAATTCCAAATTCCGATTTCGGAATTCCGAGTTTGGAATTCCAAGTTCAAAATTCTGAATTCCAAATTCTGAGTTTGGAATTCCGAGTTCGGAATTCCGAATTCCAAGTTCCGAATTCCGAGTTCCAAATTCTGAGTTTGGAATTCCGAGTTTGGAATTCCGAGTTTGGAATTCCAAGTTCCAAATTCCAAGTTCCAAATTCCAAATTCTGAGTTCGGAATTCCGATTTCGGAATTCCGAGTTCCAAGTTCCGAATTCCAAGTTCCGAATTCCGAGTTCCGAATTCCGAGTTCCGAATTCCGAGTTCCGTGTTCCGAGTTCAGAATTCCGAGTTCCAAATTACGAGTTCCGAAATTCCAAATTCCGAGTTCGGAATTCCGAGTTTGGAATTCCAAGTTCAAAAGTCTGAATTCCAAGTTCTGAGTTTGGAATTCCGAGTTCCGAATTCCAAGTTCTGAATTCCGAGTTCAGAATTCCAAGTTCAAAAGTCTGAATTCCAAATTCTGAGTTTGGAATTCCGAGTTCCGAATTCCGAGTTCGGAATTCCGAGTTCCGAATTCCAAGTTCTGAATTCCGAGTTCAGAATTCCAAATTCCGAGTTCCGAGTTCCATGTTCCGAGTTCAGAATTCCGAGTTCCAAATTCCGAGTTCCGAAATTCCAAATTCCGATTTCGGAATTCCGAGTTTGGAATTCCAAGTTCAAAATTCTGAATTCCAAATTCTGAGTTTGGAATTCCGAGTTCAGAATTCCGAGTTCCGAGTTCGGAATTCCAAGTTTGGAATTCCAAATTCCAAATTCCGAGTTCAGAATTCCAAATTCCGAGTTCGGAATTCCGAGTTCCGAAATTCCAAATTCCGAGTTCGGAATTCCGAGTTCAGAGTTCAGAATTCCGAATTCCAAGTTCCGAATTCCGAGTTCCGAATTCCGAATTCCAAATTCCGAGTTCCAAATTCCGAGTTCCAAATTCCGAGTTCCAAATTCTGAGTTCAGAATTCTGAGTTCCAAATTCTGAGTTTGGAATTCCGAGTTTGGAATTCCGAGTTTGGAATTCCAAGTTCAAAATTCCAAATTCCAAATTCTGAGTTCGGAATTCCGATTTCGGAATTCTGAGTTCGGAATTCCGATTTCGGAATTCCGAGTTCCGAATTCCGAATTCCGAGTTCAGAATTCCAAATTCCGAGTTCTGTGTTCCGAGTTCAGAATTCCGAGTTCCAAATTCCGAGTTCCGAAATTCCAAATTCCGAGTTTGGAATTCCGAGTTTGTAATTCCAAGTTCAAAATTCTGAATTCCAAATTCTGAGTTCGGAATTCCGATTTCGGAATTCCGAGTTCCAAGTTCCGAATTCCAAGTTCCGAATTCCGAGTTCAGAATTCCGAGTTCCGAGTTCCGAGTTCCGAGTTCCGTGTTCCGAGTTCAGAATTCCGAGTTCCAAATTCCGAGTTCCGAAATTCCAAATTCCGAGTTCGGAATTCCGAGTTTGGAATTCCAAGTTCAAAAGTCTGAATTCCAAGTTCTGAGTTTGGAATTCCGAGTTCCGAATTCCAAGTTCTGAATTCCGAGTTCAGAATTCCAAGTTCAAAAGTCTGAATTCCAAATTCTGAGTTTGGAATTCCGAGTTCCGAATTCTGAGTTTGGAATTCCGAGTTCCGAATTCCAAGTTCTGAATTCCGAGTTCAGAATTCCAAATTCCGAGTTCCGAGTTCCATGTTCCGAGTTCAGAATTCCGAGTTCCAAATTCCGAGTTCCGAAATTCCAAATTCCGATTTCGGAATTCCGAGTTTGGAATTCCAAGTTCAAAATTCTGAATTCCAAATTCTGAGTTTGGAATTCCGAGTTCAGAATTCCGAGTTCCGAGTTCGGAATTCCAAGTTTGGAATTCCAAATTCCAAATTCCGAGTTCAGAATTCCAAATTCCGAGTTCGGAATTCCGAGTTCAGAGTTCAGAATTCCGAATTCCAAGTTCCGAATTCCGAGTTCCGAATTCCGAATTCCAAATTCCGAGTTCCAAATTCCGAGTTCCAAATTCCGAGTTCGGAATTCTGAGTTCAGAATTCTGAGTTCCAAATTCTGAGTTTGGAATTCCGAGTTTGGAATTCCGAGTTTGGAATTCCGAGTTTGGAATTCCAAGTTCCAAATTCCAAATTCTGAGTTCGGAATTCCGATTTCGGAATTCCGATTTCCAAGTTCCGAAATCCGAGTTCCGAATTCTGAGTTCCAAATTCTGAGTTTGGAATTCCGAGTTTGGAATTCCGAGTTTGGAATTCCAAGTTCCAAATTCCAAATTCTGAGTTCGGAATTCCGATTTCGGAATTCCGAGTTCCAAGTTCCGAATTCCAAGTTCCGAATTCCGAGTTCAGAATTCCAAATTCCGAGTTCCGAGTTCCGAATTCCGAGTTCCGTGTTCCGAGTTCAGAATTCCGAGTTCCAAATTCCGAGTTCCGAAATTCCAAATTCCGAGTTCCGAATTCCGAGTTTGGAATTCCAAGTTCAAAAGTCTGAATTCCAAGTTCTGAGTTTGGAATTCCGAGTTCCGAATTCCAAGTTCTGAATTCCGAGTTCAGAATTCCAAGTTCAAAAGTCTGAATTCCAAATTCTGAGTTTGGAATTCCGAGTTCCGAATTCTGAGTTTGGAATTCCGAGTTCCGAATTCCAAGTTCTGAATTCCGAGTTCAGAATTCCAAATTCCGAGTTCCGAGTTCCATGTTCCGAGTTCAGAATTCCGAGTTCCAAATTCCGAGTTCCGAAATTCCAAATTCCGATTTCGGAATTCCGAGTTTGGAATTCCAAGTTCAAAATTCTGAATTCCAAATTCTGAGTTTGGAATTCCGAGTTCGGAATTCCGAATTCCAAGTTCCGAATTCCGAGTTCCAAATTCTGAGTTTGGAATTCCGAGTTTGGAATTCCGAGTTTGGAATTCCAAGTTCCAAATTCCAAGTTCCAAATTCCAAATTCTGAGTTCGGAATTCCGATTTCGGAATTCCGAGTTCCAAGTTCCGAATTCCAAGTTCCGAATTCCGAGTTCCAAATTCCGAGTTCCGAAATTCCAAATTCCGAGTTCGGAATTCCGAGTTTGGAATTCCAAGTTCAAAAGTCTGAATTCCAAGTTCTGAGTTTGGAATTCCGAGTTCCGAATTCCAAGTTCTGAATTCCGAGTTCAGAATTCCAAGTTCAAAAGTCTGAATTCCAAATTCTGAGTTTGGAATTCCGAGTTCCGAATTCCGAGTTCGGAATTCCGAGTTCCGAATTCCAAGTTCTGAATTCCGAGTTCAGAATTCCAAATTCCGAGTTCCGAGTTCCATGTTCCGAGTTCAGAATTCCGAGTTCCAAATTCCGAGTTCCGAAATTCCAAATTCCGATTTCGGAATTCCGAGTTTGGAATTCCAAGTTCAAAATTCTGAATTCCAAATTCTGAGTTTGGAATTCCGAGTTCAGAATTCCGAGTTCCGAGTTCGGAATTCCAAGTTTGGAATTCCAAATTCCAAATTCCGAGTTCAGAATTCCAAATTCCGAGTTCGGAATTCCGAGTTCCGAAATTCCAAATTCCGAGTTCGGAATTCCGAGTTCAGAGTTCAGAATTCCGAATTCCAAGTTCCGAATTCCGAGTTCCGAATTCCGAATTCCAAATTCCGAGTTCCAAATTCCGAGTTCCAAATTCTGAGTTCAGAATTCTGAGTTCCAAATTCTGAGTTTGGAATTCCGAGTTTGGAATTCCGAGTTTGGAATTCCAAGTTCAAAATTCCAAATTCCAAATTCTGAGTTCGGAATTCCGATTTCGGAATTCCGAGTTCCGAATTCCGAATTCCGAGTTCAGAATTCCAAATTCCAAATTCTGAGTTCGGAATTCCGAGTTCAGAATTCCGAGTTCCAAATTCCGAGTTCCGAAATTCCAAATTCCGAGTTTGGAATTCCGAGTTTGTAATTCCAAGTTCAAAATTCTGAATTCCAAATTCTGAGTTCGGAATTCCGAGTTCAGAATTCCGAGTTCAGAATTCCGAGTTCCGAGTTCTGAATTCCGAGTTCCGAATTCCGAATTCCAAGTTCCGAATTCCGAGTTCAGAATTCCAAGTTCGGAATTCCCAGTTCAAAATTCCGAATTGCAAATTCTGAGTTCAGAATTCCAAGTTCCGAATTCCGAGTTCTGAGTTCAGAATTCCAAGTTCCGAATTCCAAGTTCTGAATTCCGAGTTCCGAATTCCAAATTCCGAGTTCCAAATTCCGAGTTCCAAATTCCGAGTTCAGAATTCTGAGTTCCAAATTCTGAGTTTGGAATTCCGAGTTTGGAATTCCAAGTTCCAAATTCCGAGTTCCAAATTCCGAATTCCAAATTCCGAGTTCAGAATTCCGAGTTCCAAATTCTGAGTTTGGAATTCCCAGTTTGCAATTCCCAGTTTTTAATTCCAAGTTCCAAATTCGAAATTCCAAATTCTGAGTTCGGAATTCCGATTTCGGAATTCCGAGTTCCGAGTTCCGAATTCCAAGTTCCGAATTCCGAGTCCAGAATTCCAAATTCCGAGTTCCGAGTTCCGAGTTCCGTGTTCCGAGTTCAGAATTCCGAGTTGCGAAATTCCAAATTCCGAGTTCGGAATTCCGAGTTTGGAATTCCAAGTTCAAAATTCTGAATTCCAAATTCTGAGTTTGGAATTCCGAGTTCCGAATTCCAAGTTCAGAATTCCAAGTTCAGAATTCCGAGTTCAAAATTCCAAATTCCGAGTTCCGAGTTCCGTGTTCCGAGTTCAGAATTCCGAGTTCCAAATTCCGAGTTCCGAATTCCGAATTCCGAGTTCAGAATTCCAAATTCCGAGTTCTGTGTTCCGAGTTCAGAATTCCGAGTTCCAAATTCCGAGTTCCGAAATTCCAAATTCCGAGTTTGGAATTCCGAGTTTGTAATTCCAAGTTCAAAATTCTGAATTCCAAATTCTGAGTTCGGAATTCCGAGTTCAGAATTCCGAGTTCAGAATTCCGAGTTCCGAGTTCTGAATTCCGAGTTCCGAATTCCGAATTCCAAGTTCCGAATTCCGAGTTCAGAATTCCAAGTTCGGAATTCCCAGTTCAAAATTCCGAATTGCAAATTCTGAGTTCAGAATTCCAAGTTCCGAATTCCGAGTTCCGAGTTCAGAATTCCAAGTTCCGAATTCCAAGTTCTGAATTCCGAGTTCCGAATTCCAAATTCCGAGTTCCAAATTCCGAGTTCCAAATTCCGAGTTCAGAATTCTGAGTTCCAAATTCTGAGTTTGGAATTCCGAGTTTGGAATTCCAAGTTCCAAATTCCGAGTTCCAAATTCCGAATTCCAAATTCCGAGTTCAGAATTCCGAGTTCCAAATTCTGAGTTTGGAATTCCCAGTTTGCAATTCCCAGTTTTTAATTCCAAGTTCCAAATTCGAAATTCCAAATTCTGAGTTCGGAATTCCGATTTCGGAATTCCGAGTTCCGAGTTCCGAATTCCAAGTTCCGAATTCCGAGTCCAGAATTCCAAATTCCGAGTTCCGTGTTCCGAGTTCAGAATTCCGAGTTCAAAATTCTGAATTCCAAATTCTGAGTTTGGAATTCCGAGTTCCGAATTCCAAGTTCAGAATTCCAAGTTCAGAATTCCGAGTTCAAAATTCCAAATTCCGAGTTCCGAGTTCCGTGTTCCGAGTTCAGAATTCCGAGTTCCAAATTCCGAGTTCCGAAATTCTGAGTTCCGAAATTCCAAATTCCGAGTTCGGAATTCCGAGTTTGGAATTCCAAGTTGAAAATTCCGAATTCCAAATTATGAGTTCGGAATTCCGAGTTCAGAATTCCGAGTTCCGAGTTCGGAATTCCAAGTTTGGAATTCCAAATTCCAAATTCCGAGTTCAGAATTCCAAATTCCGAGTTCGGAATTCCGAGTTTGGAATTCCGAGTTTGGAATTCCAAGTTCCAAATTCCAAGTTCCAAATTCCAAATTCTGAGTTCGGAATTCCGATTTCCAAGTTCCGAATTCCAAGTTCCGAATTCCGAGTTCAGAATTCCGAGTTCAGAATTCCGAGTTCCGAGTTCCGAGTTCCGTGTTCCGAGTTCAGAATTCCGAGTTCCAAATTCCGAGTTCCGAAATTCCAAATTCCGAGTTCGGAATTCCGAGTTTGGAATTCCAAGTTCAAAAGTCTGAATTCCAAGTTCTGAGTTTGGAATTCCGAGTTCCGAATTCCAAGTTCTGAATTCCGAGTTCAGAATTCCAAGTTCAAAAGTCTGAATTCCAAATTCTGAGTTTGGAATTCCGAGTTCCGAATTCTGAGTTTGGAATTCCGAGTTCCGAATTCCAAGTTCTGAATTCCGAGTTCAGAATTCCAAATTCCAAATTCCGAGTTCCGAGTTCCATGTTCCGAGTTCAGAATTCCGAGTTCCAAATTCCGAGTTCCGAAATTCCAAATTCCGATTTCGGAATTCCGAGTTTGGAATTCCAAGTTCAAAATTCTGAATTCCAAATTCTGAGTTTGGAATTCCGAGTTCGGAATTCCGAATTCCAAGTTCCGAATTCCGAGTTCCAAATTCTGAGTTTGGAATTCCGAGTTTGGAATTCCGAGTTTGGAATTCCAAGTTCCAAATTCCAAGTTCCAAATTCCAAATTCTGAGTTCGGAATTCCGATTTCGGAATTCCGAGTTCCAAGTTCCGAATTCCAAGTTCCGAATTACGAGTTCAGAATTCCGAGTTCCGAGTTCCGAGTTCCGTGTTCCGAGTTCAGAATTCCGAGTTCCAAATTCCGAGTTCCGAAATTCCAAATTCCGAGTTCGGAATTCCGAGTTTGGAATTCCGAGTTCAAAAGTCTGAATTCCAAGTTCTGAGTTTGGAATTCCGAGTTCCGAATTCCAAGTTCTGAATTCCGAGTTCAGAATTCCAAATTCCGAGTTCCGAGTTCCATGTTCCGAGTTCAGAATTCCGAGTTCCAAATTCCGAGTTCCGAAATTCCAAATTCCGATTTCGGAATTCCGAGTTTGGAATTCCAAGTTCAAAATTCTGAATTCCAAATTCTGAGTTTGGAATTCCGAGTTCAGAATTCCGAGTTCCGAGTTCGGAATTCCAAGTTTGGAATTCCAAATTCCAAATTCCGAGTTCAGAATTCCAAATTCCGAGTTCGGAATTCCGAGTTCCGAAATTCCAAATTCCGAGTTCGGAATTCCGAGTTCAGAGTTCAGAATTCCGAATTCCAAGTTCCGAATTCCGAGTTCCGAATTCCGAATTCCAAATTCCGAGTTCCAAATTCCGAGTTCCAAATTCCGAGTTCCAAATTCTGAGTTCAGAATTCTGAGTTCCAAATTCTGAGTTTGGAATTCCGAGTTTGGAATTCCGAGTTTGGAATTCCAAGTTCAAAATTCTGAATTCCAAATTCTGAGTTCGGAATTCCGATTTCGGAATTCCGAGTTCCAAGTTCCGAATTCCAAGTTCCGAATTCCGAGTTCCGAATTCTGAGTTCCAAATTCTGAGTTTGGAATTCCGAGTTTGGAATTCCGAGTTTGGAATTCCAAGTTCCAAATTCCAAATTCTGAGTTCGGAATTCCGATTTCGGAATTCCGAGTTCCAAGTTCCGAATTCCAAGTTCCGAATTCCGAGTTCAGAATTCCAAATTCCGAGTTCCGAGTTCCGAGTTCCGTGTTCCGAGTTCAGAATTCCGAGTTCCAAATTCCGAGTTCCGAAATTCCAAATTCCGAGTTCGGAATTCCGAGTTTGGAATTCCAAGTTCAAAAGTCTGAATTCCAAGTTCTGAGTTTGGAATTCCGAGTTCCGAATTCCAAGTTCTGAATTCCGAGTTCAGAATTCCAAATTCCGAGTTCCGAGTTCCATGTTCCGAGTTCAGAATTCCGAGTTCCAAATTCCGAGTTCCAAAATTCCAAATTCCGATTTCGGAATTCCGAGTTTGGAATTCCAAGTTCAAAATTCTGAATTCCAAATTCTGAGTTTGGAATTCCGAGTTCGGAATTCCGAATTCCAAGTTCCGAATTCCGAGTTCCAAATTCTGAGTTTGGAATTCCGAGTTTGGAATTCCGAGTTTGGAATTCCAAGTTCCAAATTCCAAGTTCCAAATTCCAAATTCTGAGTTCGGAATTCCGATTTCGGAATTCCGAGTTCCAAGTTCCGAATTCCAAGTTCCGAATTCCGAGTTCAGAATTCCGAGTTCCGAGTTCCGAGTTCCGAGTTCAGAATTCCGAGTTCCAAATTCCGAGTTCCGAAATTCCAAATTCCGAGTTCGGAATTCCGAGTTTGGAATTCCAAGTTCAAAAGTCTGAATTCCAAGTTCTGAGTTTGGAATTCCGAGTTCCGAATTCCAAGTTCTGAATTCCGAGTTCAGAATTCCAAGTTCAAAAGTCTGAATTCCAAATTCTGAGTTTGGAATTCCGAGTTCCGAATTCTGAGTTTGGAATTCCGAGTTCCGAATTCCAAGTTCTGAATTCCGAGTTCAGAATTCCAAATTCCAAATTCCGAGTTCCGAGTTCCATGTTCCGAGTTCAGAATTCCGAGTTCCAAATTCCGAGTTCCGAAATTCCAAATTCCGATTTCGGAATTCCGAGTTTGGAATTCCAAGTTCAAAATTCTGAATTCCAAATTCTGAGTTTGGAATTCCGAGTTCGGAATTCCGAATTCCAAGTTCCGAATTCCGAGTTCCAAATTCTGAGTTTGGAATTCCGAGTTTGGAATTCCAAGTTCCAAATTCCAAGTTCCAAATTCCAAGTTCCAAATTCCAAATTCTGAGTTCGGAATTCCGATTTCGGAATTCCGAGTTCCAAGTTCCGAATTCCAAGTTCCGAATTACGAGTTCAGAATTCCGAGTTCCGAGTTCCGAGTTCCGTGTTCCGAGTTCAGAATTCCGAGTTCCAAATTCCGAGTTCCGAAATTCCAAATTCCGAGTTCGGAATTCCGAGTTTGGAATTCCGAGTTCAAAAGTCTGAATTCCAAGTTCTGAGTTTGGAATTCCGAGTTCCGAATTCCAAGTTCTGAATTCCGAGTTCAGAATTCCAAATTCCGAGTTCCGAGTTCCATGTTCCGAGTTCAGAATTCCGAGTTCCAAATTCCGAGTTCCGAAATTCCAAATTCCGATTTCGGAATTCCGAGTTTGGAATTCCAAGTTCAAAATTCTGAATTCCAAATTCTGAGTTTGGAATTCCGAGTTCAGAATTCCGAGTTCCGAGTTCGGAATTCCAAGTTTGGAATTCCAAATTCCAAATTCCGAGTTCAGAATTCCAAATTCCGAGTTCGGAATTCCGAGTTCCGAAATTCCAAATTCCGAGTTCGGAATTCCGAGTTCAGAGTTCAGAATTCCGAATTCCAAGTTCCGAATTCCGAGTTCCGAATTCCGAATTCCAAATTCCGAGTTCCAAATTCCGAGTTCCAAATTCCGAGTTCCAAATTCTGAGTTCAGAATTCTGAGTTCCAAATTCTGAGTTTGGAATTCCGAGTTTGGAATTCCGAGTTTGGAATTCCAAGTTCAAAATTCCAAATTCCAAATTCTGAGTTCAGAATTCCAAATTCCGAGTTCCGAGTTCCGAGTTCCGTGTTCCGAGTTCAGAATTCCGAGTTCCGAGTTCCGAGTTCCGAGTTCCGAATTCCGAGTTCCGAATTCCGAGTTCCGAGTTCCGAGTTCCGAGTTCCGTGTTCCGAGTTCAGAATTCCGAGTTCCAAATTCCGAGTTCCGAAATTCCAAATTCCGAGTTCGGAATTCCGAGTTTGGAATTCCAATTTCAAAAGTCTGAATTCCAAGTTCTGAGTTTGGAATTCCGAGTTCCGAATTCCAAGTTCTGAATTCCGAGTTCAGAATTCCAAGTTCAAAAGTCTGAATTCCAAATTCTGAGTTTGGAATTCCGAGTTCCGAATTCTGAGTTTGGAATTCCGAGTTCCGAATTCCAAGTTCTGAATTCCGAGTTCAGAATTCCAAATTCCGAGTTCCGAGTTCCATGTTCCGAGTTCAGAATTCCGAGTTCCAAATTCCGAGTTCCGAAATTCCAAATTCCGATTTTGGAATTCCGAGTTTGGAATTCCAAGTTCAAAATTCTGAATTCCAAATTCTGAGTTTGGAATTCCGAGTTCAGAATTCCGAGTTCCGAGTTCGGAATTCCAAGTTTGGAATTCCAAATTCCAAATTCCGAGTTCAGAATTCCAAATTCCGAGTTCGGAATTCCGAGTTCCGAAATTCCAAATTCCGAGTTCGGAATTCCGAGTTCAGAGTTCAGAATTCCGAATTCCAAGTTCCGAATTCCGAGTTCCGAATTCCGAGTTCCGAATTCCGAGTTCCAAATTCCGAGTTCCAAATTCCGAGTTCCAAATTCTGAGTTCAGAATTCTGAGTTCCAAATTCTGAGTTTGGAATTCCGAGTTTGGAATTCCGAGTTTGGAATTCCAAGTTCCAAATTCCAAATTCTGAGTTCGGAATTCCGATTTCGGAATTCCGATTTCCAAGTTCCGAAATCCGAGTTCCGAATTCTGAGTTCCAAATTCCGAGTTTGGAATTCCGAGTTTGGAATTCCGAGTTTGGAATTCCAAGTTCCAAATTCCAAATTCTGAGTTCGGAATTCCGATTTCGGAATTCCGAGTTCCAAGTTCCGAATTCCAAGTTCCGAATTCCGAGTTCAGAATTCCAAATTCCGAGTTCCGAGTTCCGTGTTCCGAGTTCAGAATTCCGAGTTCCAAATTCCGAGTTCCGAAATTCCAAATTCCGATTTCGGAATTCCGAGTTTGGAATTCCAAGTTCAAAATTCTGAATTCCAAATTCTGAGTTTGGAATTCCGAGTTCAAAATTCTGAATTCCAAATTCTGAGTTTGGAATTCCGAGTTCGGAATTCCGAATTCCAAGTTCCGAATTCCGAGTTCCAAATTCTGAGTTTGGAATTCCGAGTTTGGAATTCCGAGTTTGGAATTCCAAGTTCCAAATTCCAAGTTCCAAATTCCAAATTCTGAGTTCGGAATTCCGATTTCGGAATTCCGAGTTCCAAGTTCCGAATTCCAAGTTCCGAATTCCGAGTTCAGAATTCCGAGTTCCGAGTTCCGAGTTCCGTGTTCCGAGTTCAGAATTCCGAGTTCCAAATTCCGAGTTCCGAAATTCCAAATTCCGAGTTCGGAATTCCGAGTTTGGAATTCCAAGTTCAAAAGTCTGAATTCCAAGTTCTGAGTTTGGAATTCCGAGTTCCGAATTCCAAGTTCTGAATTCCGAGTTCAGAATTCCAAGTTCAAAAGTCTGAATTCCAAATTCTGAGTTTGGAATTCCGAGCTCCGAATTCTGAGTTTGGAATTCCGAGTTCCGAATTCCAAGTTCTGAATTCCGAGTTCAGAATTCCAAATTCCAAATTCCGAGTTCCGAGTTCCATGTTCCGAGTTCAGAATTCCGAGTTCCAAATTCCGAGTTCCGAAATTCCAAATTCCGATTTCGGAATTCCGAGTTTGGAATTCCAAGTTCAAAATTCTGAATTCCAAATTCTGAGTTTGGAATTCCGAGTTCGGAATTCCGAATTCCAAGTTCCGAATTCCGAGTTCCAAATTCTGAGTTTGGAATTCCGAGTTTGGAATTCCGAGTTTGGAATTCCAAGTTCCAAATTCCAAGTTCCAAATTCCAAATTCTGAGTTCGGAATTCCGATTTCGGAATTCCGAGTTCCAAGTTCCGAATTCCAAGTTCCGAATTACGAGTTCAGAATTCCGAGTTCCGAGTTCCGAGTTCCGTGTTCCGAGTTCAGAATTCCGAGTTCCAAATTCCGAGTTCCGAAATTCCAAATTCCGAGTTCGGAATTCCGAGTTTGGAATTCCGAGTTCAAAAGTCTGAATTCCAAGTTCTGAGTTTGGAATTCCGAGTTCCGAATTCCAAGTTCTGAATTCCGAGTTCAGAATTCCAAATTCCGAGTTCCGAGTTCCATGTTCCGAGTTCAGAATTCCGAGTTCCAAATTCCGAGTTCCGAAATTCCAAATTCCGATTTCGGAATTCCGAGTTTGGAATTCCAAGTTCAAAATTCTGAATTCCAAATTCTGAGTTTGGAATTCCGAGTTCAGAATTCCGAGTTCCGAGTTCGGAATTCCAAGTTTGGAATTCCAAATTCCAAATTCCGAGTTCAGAATTCCAAATTCCGAGTTCGGAATTCCGAGTTCCGAAATTCCAAATTCCGAGTTCGGAATTCCGAGTTCAGAGTTCAGAATTCCGAATTCCAAGTTCCGAATTCCGAGTTCCGAATTCCGAATTCCAAATTCCGAGTTCCAAATTCCGAGTTCCAAATTCCGAGTTCCAAATTCTGAGTTCAGAATTCTGAGTTCCAAATTCTGAGTTTGGAATTCCGAGTTTGGAATTCCGAGTTTGGAATTCCAAGTTCAAAATTCCAAATTCCAAATTCTGAGTTCGGAATTCCGATTTCGGAATTCCGAGTTCCGAATTCCGAATTCCGAGTTCAGAATTCCAAATTCCGAGTTCTGTGTTCCGAGTTCAGAATTCCGAGTTCCAAATTCCGAGTTCCGAAATTCCAAATTCCGAGTTTGGAATTCCGAGTTTGTAATTCCAAGTTCAAAATTCTGAATTCCAAATTCTGAGTTCGGAATTCCGAGTTCAGAATTCCGAGTTCAGAATTCCGAGTTCCGAGTTCTGAATTCCGAGTTCCGAATTCCGAATTCCAAGTTCCGAATTCCGAGTTCAGAATTCCAAGTTCGGAATTCCCAGTTCAAAATTCCGAATTGTAAATTCTGAGTTCCGAATTCCGAATTCCGAGTTCCGAATTCCGAGTTCCGAGTTCAGAATTCCAAGTTCTGAATTCCGAGTACCGAATTCCAAATTCCGAGTTCCAAATTCCGAGTTCCAAATTCCGAGTTCAGAATTCTGAGTTCCAAATTCTGAGTTTGAAATTCCGAGTTTGGAATTCCGAGTTTGGAATTCCGAGTTTGGAATTCCGAGTTTGGAATTCCAAGTTCCAAATTCCAAATTCTGAGTTCGGAATTCCGATTTCGGAATTCCGATTTCCAAGTTCCGAAATCCGAGTTCCGAATTCTGAGTTCCAAATTCTGAGTTCCGAGTTCCGAGTTCCGTGTTCCGAGTTCAGAATTCCGAGTTCCAAATTCCGAGTTCCGAAATTCCAAATTCCGAGTTCGGAATTCCGAGTTTGGAATTCCAAGTTCAAAAGTCTGAATTCCAAGTTCTGAGTTTGGAATTCCGAGTTCCGAATTCCAAGTTCTGAATTCCGAGTTCAGAATTCCAAGTTCAAAAGTCTGAATTCCAAATTCTGAGTTTGGAATTCCGAGTTCCGAATTCCGAGTTCGGAATTCCGAGTTCCGAATTCCAAGTTCTGAATTCCGAGTTCAGAATTCCAAATTCCGAGTTCCGAGTTCCATGTTCCGAGTTCAGAATTCCGAGTTCCAAATTCCGAGTTCCGAAATTCCAAATTCCGATTTCGGAATTCCGAGTTTGGAATTCCAAGTTCAAAATTCTGAATTCCAAATTCTGAGTTTGGAATTCCGAGTTCAGAATTCCGAGTTCCGAGTTCGGAATTCCAAGTTTGGAATTCCAAATTCCAAACTCCGAGTTCAGAATTCCAAATTCCGAGTTCGGAATTCCGAGTTCCGAAATTCCAAATTCCGAGTTCGGAATTCCGAGTTCAGAGTTCAGAATTCCGAATTCCAAGTTCCGAATTCCGAGTTCCGAATTCCGAATTCCAAATTCCGAGTTCCAAATTCCGAGTTCCAAATTCTGAGTTCAGAATTCTGAGTTCCAAATTCTGAGTTTGGAATTCCGAGTTTGGAATTCCGAGTTTGGAATTCCAAGTTCCAAATTCCAAATTCTGAGTTCGGAATTCCGATTTCGGAATTCCGAGTTCCAAGTTCCGAATTCCAAGTTCCGAATTCCGAGTTCAGAATTCCAAATTCCGAGTTCCGAGTTCCGTGTTCCGAGTTCAGAATTCCGAGTTCCAAATTCCGAGTTCCGAAATTCCAAATTCCGAGTTCGGAATTCCGAGTTTGGAATTCCAAGTTCAAAAGTCTGAATTCCAAGTTCAAAAGTCTGAATTCCAAGTTCTGAGTTTGGAATTCCGAGTTCCGAATTCCAAGTTCTGAATTCCGAGTTCAGAATTCCAAGTTCAAAAGTCTGAATTCCAAATTCTGAGTTTGGAATTCCGAGTTCCGAATTCTGAGTTTGGAATTCCGAGTTCCGAATTCCAAGTTCTGAATTCCGAGTTCAGAATTCCAAATTCCGAGTTCCGAGTTCCATGTTCCGAGTTCAGAATTCCGAGTTCCAAATTCCGAGTTCCGAAATTCCAAATTCCGATTTCGGAATTCCGAGTTTGGAATTCCAAGTTCAAAATTCTGAATTCCAAATTCTGAGTTTGGAATTCCGAGTTCGGAATTCCGAATTCCAAGTTCCGAATTCCGAGTTCCAAATTCTGAGTTTGGAATTCCGAGTTTGGAATTCCGAGTTTGGAATTCCAAGTTCCAAATTCCAAGTTCCAAATTCCAAATTCTGAGTTCGGAATTCCGAGTTCGGAATTCCGAGTTCCAAGTTCCGAATTCCAAGTTCCGAATTCCGAGTTCAGAATTCCGAGTTCCGAGTTCCGAGTTCCGTGTTCCGAGTTCAGAATTCCGAGTTCCAAATTCCGAGTTCCGAAATTCCAAATTCCGAGTTCGGAATTCCGAGTTTGGAATTCCAAGTTCAAAAGTCTGAATTCCAAGTTCTGAGTTTGGAATTCCGAGTTCCGAATTCCAAGTTCTGAATTCCGAGTTCAGAATTCCAAGTTCAAAAGTCTGAATTCCAAATTCTGAGTTTGGAATTCCGAGTTCCGAATTCTGAGTTTGGAATTCCGAGTTCCGAATTCCAAGTTCTGAATTCCGAGTTCAGAATTCCAAATTCCAAATTCCGAGTTCCGAGTTCCATGTTCCGAGTTCAGAATTCCGAGTTCCAAATTCCGAGTTCCGAAATTCCAAATTCCGATTTCGGAATTCCGAGTTTGGAATTCCAAGTTCAAAATTCTGAATTCCAAATTCTGAGTTTGGAATTCCGAGTTCGGAATTCCGAATTCCAAGTTCCGAATTCCGAGTTCCAAATTCTGAGTTTGGAATTCCGAGTTTGGAATTCCGAGTTTGGAATTCCAAGTTTGGAATTCCAAGTTCCAAATTCCAAATTCTGAGTTCGGAATTCCGATTTCGGAATTCCGAGTTCCAAGTTCCGAATTCCAAGTTCCGAATTACGAGTTCAGAATTCCGAGTTCCGTGTTCCGAGTTCCGTGTTCCGAGTTCAGAATTCCGAGTTCCAAATTCCGAGTTCCGAAATTCCAAATTCCGAGTTCGGAATTCCGAGTTTGGAATTCCGAGTTCAAAAGTCTGAATTCCAAGTTCTGAGTTTGGAATTCCGAGTTCCGAATTCCAAGTTCTGAATTCCGAGTTCAGAATTCCAAATTCCGAGTTCCGAGTTCCATGTTCCGAGTTCAGAATTCCGAGTTCCAAATTCCGAGTTCCGAAATTCCAAATTCCGATTTCGGAATTCCGAGTTTGGAATTCCAAGTTCAAAATTCTGAATTCCAAATTCTGAGTTTGGAATTCCGAGTTCAGAATTCCGAGTTCCGAGTTCGGAATTCCAAGTTTGGAATTCCAAATTCCAAATTCCGAGTTCAGAATTCCAAATTCCGAGTTCGGAATTCCGAGTTCCGAAATTCCAAATTCCGAGTTCGGAATTCCGAGTTCAGAGTTCAGAATTCCGAATTCCAAGTTCCGAATTCCGAGTTCCGAATTCCAAATTCCAAATTCCGAGTTCCAAATTCCGAGTTCCAAATTCCGAGTTCCAAATTCTGAGTTCAGAATTCTGAGTTCCAAATTCTGAGTTTGGAATTCCGAGTTTGGAATTCCGAGTTTGGAATTCCAAGTTCAAAATTCCAAATTCCAAATTCTGAGTTCAGAATTCCAAATTCCGAGTTCTGTGTTCCGAGTTCAGAATTCCGAGTTCCAAATTCCGAGTTCCGAAATTCCAAATTCCGAGTTTGGAATTCCGAGTTTGTAATTCCAAGTTCAAAATTCTGAATTCCAAATTCTGAGATCGGAATTCCGATTTCGGAATTCCGAGTTCCAAGTTCCGAATTCCAAGTTCCGAATTCCGAGTTCAGAATTCCGAGTTCCGAGTTCCGAGTTCCGAGTTCCGTGTTCCGAGTTCAGAATTCCGAGTTCCAAATTCCGAGTTCCGAAATTCCAAATTCCGAGTTCGGAATTCCGAGTTTGGAATTCCAAGTTCAAAAGTCTGAATTCCAAGTTCTGAGTTTGGAATTCCGAGTTCCGAATTCCAAGTTCTGAATTCCGAGTTCAGAATTCCAAGTTCAAAAGTCTGAATTCCAAATTCTGAGTTTGGAATTCCGAGTTCCGAATTCTGAGTTTGGAATTCCGAGTTCCGAATTCCAAGTTCTGAATTCCGAGTTCAGAATTCCAAATTCCGAGTTCCGAGTTCCATGTTCCGAGTTCAGAATTCCGAGTTCCAAATTCCGAGTTCCGAAATTCCAAATTCCGATTTTGGAATTCCGAGTTTGGAATTCCAAGTTCAAAATTCTGAATTCCAAATTCTGAGTTTGGAATTCCGAGTTCAGAATTCCGAGTTCCGAGTTCGGAATTCCAAGTTTGGAATTCCAAATTCCAAATTCCGAGTTCAGAATTCCAAATTCCGAGTTCAGAATTCCGAGTTCCGAAATTCCAAATTCCGAGTTCGGAATTCCGAGTTCAGAGTTCAGAATTCCGAATTCCAAGTTCCGAATTCCGAGTTCCGAATTCCGAATTCCAAATTCCGAGTTCCAAATTCCGAGTTCCAAATTCCGAGTTCCAAATTCTGAGTTCAGAATTCTGAGTTCCAAATTCTGAGTTTGGAATTCCGAGTTTGGAATTCCGAGTTTGGAATTCCGAGTTTGGAATTCCAAGTTCCAAATTCCAAATTCTGAGTTCGGAATTCCGATTTCGGAATTCCGATTTCCAAGTTCCGAAATCCGAGTTCCGAATTCTGAGTTCCAAATTCTGAGTTTGGAATTCCGAGTTTGGAATTCCGAGTTTGGAATTCCGAGTTTGGAATTCCAAGTTCCAAATTCCAAATTCTGAGTTCGGAATTCCGATTTCGGAATTCCGAGTTCCAAGTTCCGAATTCCAAGTTCCGAATTCCGAGTTCAGAATTCCAAATTCCGAGTTCCGAGTTCCGAGTTCCGTGTTCCGAGTTCAGAATTCCGAGTTCCAAATTCCGAGTTCCGAAATTCCAAATTCCGAGTTCGGAATTCCGAGTTTGGAATTCCAAGTTCAAAAGTCTGAATTCCAAGTTCTGAGTTTGGAATTCCGAGTTCCGAATTCCAAGTTCTGAATTCCGAGTTCAGAATTCCAAGTTCAAAAGTCTGAATTCCAAATTCTGAGTTTGGAATTCCGAGTTCCGAATTCTGAGTTTGGAATTCCGAGTTCCGAATTCCAAGTTCTGAATTCCGAGTTCAGAATTCCAAATTCCGAGTTCCGAGTTCCATGTTCCGAGTTCAGAATTCCGAGTTCCAAATTCCGAGTTCCGAAATTCCAAATTCCGATTTCGGAATTCCGAGTTTGGAATTCCAAGTTCAAAATTCTGAATTCCAAATTCTGAGTTTGGAATTCCGAGTTCGGAATTCCGAATTCCAAGTTCCGAATTCCGAGTTCCAAATTCTGAGTTTGGAATTCCGAGTTTGGAATTCCGAGTTTGGAATTCCAAGTTCCAAATTCCAAGTTCCAAATTCCAAATTCTGAGTTCGGAATTCCGATTTCGGAATTCCGAGTTCCAAGTTCCGAATTCCAAGTTCCGAATTCCGAGTTCAGAATTCCGAGTTCCGAGTTCCGAGTTCCGTGTTCCGAGTTCAGAATTCCGAGTTCCAAATTCCGAGTTCCGAAATTCCAAATTCCGAGTTCGGAATTCCGAGTTTGGAATTCCAAGTTCAAAAGTCTGAATTCCAAGTTCTGAGTTTGGAATTCCGAGTTCCGAATTCCAAGTTCTGAATTCCGAGTTCAGAATTCCAAGTTCAAAAGTCTGAATTCCAAATTCTGAGTTTGGAATTCCGAGTTCCGAATTCCGAGTTCGGAATTCCGAGTTCCGAATTCCAAGTTCTGAATTCCGAGTTCAGAATTCCAAATTCCGAGTTCCGAGTTCCATGTTCCGAGTTCAGAATTCCGAGTTCCAAATTCCGAGTTCCGAAATTCCAAATTCCGATTTCGGAATTCCGAGTTTGGAATTCCAAGTTCAAAATTCTGAATTCCAAATTCTGAGTTTGGAATTCCGAGTTCAGAATTCCGAGTTCCGAGTTCGGAATTCCAAGTTTGGAATTCCAAATTCCAAATTCCGAGTTCAGAATTCCAAATTCCGAGTTCGGAATTCCGAGTTCCGAAATTCCAAATTCCGAGTTCGGAATTCCGAGTTCAGAGTTCAGAATTCCGAATTCCAAGTTCCGAATTCCGAGTTCCGAATTCCGAATTCCAAATTCCGAGTTCCAAATTCCGAGTTCCAAATTCCGAGTTCCAAATTCTGAGTTCAGAATTCTGAGTTCCAAATTCTGAGTTTGGAATTCCGAGTTTGGAATTCCGAGTTTGGAATTCCAAGTTCAAAATTCCAAATTCCAAATTCTGAGTTCGGAATTCCGATTTCGGAATTCCGAGTTCCGAATTCCGAATTCCGAGTTCAGAATTCCAAATTCCGAGTTCTGTGTTCCGAGTTCAGAATTCCGAGTTCCAAATTCCGAGTTCCGAAATTCCAAATTCCGAGTTTGGAATTCCGAGTTTGTAATTCCAAGTTCAAAATTCTGAATTCCAAATTCTGAGTTCGGAATTCCGATTTCGGAATTCCGAGTTCCAAGTTCCGAATTCCAAGTTCCGAATTCCGAGTTCAGAATTCCGAGTTCCGAGTTCCGAGTTCCAAGTTCCGTGTTCCGAGTTCAGAATTCCGAGTTCCAAATTCCGAGTTCCGAAATTCCAAATTCCGAGTTCGGAATTCCGAGTTTGGAATTCCAAGTTCAAAAGTCTGAATTCCAAGTTCTGAGTTTGGAATTCCGAGTTCCGAATTCCAAGTTCTGAATTCCGAGTTCAGAATTCCAAGTTCAAAAGTCTGAATTCCAAATTCTGAGTTTGGAATTCCGAGTTCCGAATTCTGAGTTTGGAATTCCGAGTTCCGAATTCCAAGTTCTGAATTCTGAGTTCAGAATTCCAAATTCCGAGTTCCGAGTTCCATGTTCCGAGTTCAGAATTCCGAGTTCCAAATTCCGAGTTCCGAAATTCCAAATTCCGATTTCGGAATTCCGAGTTTGGAATTCCAAGTTCAAAATTCTGAATTCCAAATTCTGAGTTTGGAATTCCGAGTTCAGAATTCCGAGTTCCGAGTTCGGAATTCCAAGTTTGGAATTCCAAATTCCAAATTCCGAGTTCAGAATTCCAAATTCCGAGTTCGGAATTCCGAGTTCAGAGTTCAGAATTCCGAATTCCAAGTTCCGAATTCCGAGTTCCGAATTCCGAATTCCAAATTCCGAGTTCCAAATTCCGAGTTCCAAATTCCGAGTTCGGAATTCTGAGTTCAGAATTCTGAGTTCCAAATTCTGAGTTTGGAATTCCGAGTTTGGAATTCCGAGTTTGGAATTCCGAGTTTGGAATTCCAAGTTCCAAATTCCAAATTCTGAGTTCGGAATTCCGATTTCGGAATTCCGATTTCCAAGTTCCGAAATCCGAGTTCCGAATTCTGAGTTCCAAATTCTGAGTTTGGAATTCCGAGTTTGGAATTCCGAGTTTGGAATTCCAAGTTCCAAATTCCAAATTCTGAGTTCGGAATTCCGATTTCGGAATTCTGAGTTCCAAGTTCCGAATTCCAAGTTCCGAATTCCGAGTTCAGAATTCCAAATTCCGAGTTCCGAGTTCCGAATTCCGAGTTCCGTGTTCCGAGTTCAGAATTCCGAGTTCCAAATTCCGAGTTCCGAAATTCCAAATTCCGAGTTCCGAATTCCGAGTTTGGAATTCCAAGTTCAAAAGTCTGAATTCCAAGTTCTGAGTTTGGAATTCCGAGTTCCGAATTCCAAGTTCTGAATTCCGAGTTCAGAATTCCAAGTTCAAAAGTCTGAATTCCAAATTCTGAGTTTGGAATTCCGAGTTCCGAATTCCAAGTTCTGAATTCCGAGTTCCGAATTCCAAATTCCGAGTTCCGAGTTCCATGTTGCGAGTTCAGAATTCCGAGTTCCAAATTCCGAGTTCCGAAATTCCAAATTCCGATTTCGGAATTCCGAGTTTGGAATTCCAAGTTCAAAATTCTGAATTCCAAATTCTGAGTTTGGAATTCCGAGTTCGGAATTCCGAATTCCAAGTTCCGAATTCCGAGTTCCAAATTCTGAGTTTGGAATTCCGAGTTCCAAATTCCGAGTTCCAAATTCTGAGTTCAGAATTCTGAGTTCCAAATTCTGAGTTTGGAATTCCGAGTTTGGAATTCCGAGTTTGGAATTCCAAGTTCAAAATTCCAAATTCCAAATTCTGAGTTCGGAATTCCGATTTCGGAATTCCGAGTTCCGAATTCCGAATTCCGAGTTCAGAATTCCAAATTCCGAGTTCTGTGTTCCGAGTTCAGAATTCCGAGTTCCAAATTCCGAGTTCCGAAATTCCAAATTCCGAGTTTGGAATTCCGAGTTTGTAATTCCAAGTTCAAAATTCTGAATTCCAAATTCCGATTTCGGAATTCCGATTTCCAAGTTCCGAAATCCGAGTTCCGAATTCTGAGTTCCAAATTCTGAGTTTGGAATTCCGAGTTTGGAATTCCGAGTTTGGAATTCCAAGTTCCAAATTCCAAATTCTGAGTTCGGAATTCCGATTTCGGAATTCCGAGTTCCAAGTTCCGAATTCCAAGTTCCGAATTCCGAGTTCAGAATTCCAAATTCCGAGTTCCGAGTTCCGAATTCCGAGTTCCGTGTTCCGAGTTCAGAATTCCGAGTTCCAAATTCCGAGTTCCGAAATTCCAAATTCCGAGTTCCGAATTCCGAGTTTGGAATTCCAAGTTCAAAAGTCTGAATTCCAAGTTCTGAGTTTGGAATTCCGAGTTCCGAATTCCAAGTTCTGAATTCCGAGTTCAGAATTCCAAGTTCAAAAGTCTGAATTCCAAATTCTGAGTTTGGAATTCCGAGTTCCGAATTCTGAGTTTGGAATTCCGAGTTCCGAATTCCAAGTTCTGAATTCCGAGTTCAGAATTCCAAATTCCGAGTTCCGAGTTCCATGTTCCGAGTTCAGAATTCCGAGTTCCAAATTCCGAGTTCCGAAATTCCAAATTCCGATTTCGGAATTCCGAGTTTGGAATTCCAAGTTCAAAATTCTGAATTCCAAATTCTGAGTTTGGAATTCCGAGTTCGGAATTCCGAATTCCAAGTTCCGAATTCCGAGTTCCAAATTCTGAGTTTGGAATTCCGAGTTTGGAATTCCGAGTTTGGAATTCCAAGTTCCAAATTCCAAGTTCCAAATTCCAAATTCTGAGTTCGGAATTCCGATTTCGGAATTCCGAGTTCCAAGTTCCGAATTCCAAGTTCCGAATTCCGAGTTCCGAATTCCGAGTTCCGAGTTCCGAGTTCCGTGTTCCGTGTTCCGAGTTCAGAATTCCGAGTTCCAAATTCCGAGTTCCGAAATTCCAAATTCCGAGTTCGGAATTCCGAGTTTGGAATTCCGAGTTCAAAAGTCTGAATTCCAAGTTCTGAGTTTGGAATTCCGAGTTCCGAATTCCAAGTTCTGAATTCCGAGTTCAGAATTCCAAGTTCAAAAGTCTGAATTCCAAATTCTGAGTTTGGAATTCCGAGTTCCGAATTCTGAGTTTGGAATTCCGAGTTCCGAATTCCAAGTTCTGAATTCCGAGTTCAGAATTCCAAATTCCGAGTTCCGAGTTCCATGTTCCGAGTTCAGAATTCCGAGTTCCAAATTCCGAGTTCCGAAATTCCAAATTCCGATTTCGGAATTCCGAGTTTGGAATTCCAAGTTCAAAATTCTGAATTCCAAATTCTGAGTTTGGAATTCCGAGTTCAGAATTCCGAGTTCCGAGTTCGGAATTCCAAGTTTGGAATTCCAAATTCCAAATTCCGAGTTCAGAATTCCAAATTCCGAGTTCGGAATTCCGAGTTCCGAAATTCCAAATTCCGAGTTCGGAATTCCGAGTTCAGAGTTCAGAATTCCGAATTCCAAGTTCCGAATTCCGAGTTCCGAATTCCGAATTCCAAATTCCGAGTTCCAAATTCCGAGTTCCAAATTCCGAGTTCCAAATTCTGAGTTCAGAATTCTGAGTTCCAAATTCTGAGTTTGGAATTCCGAGTTTGGAATTCCGAGTTTGGAATTCCAAGTTCAAAATTCCAAATTCCAAATTCTGAGTTCGGAATTCCGATTTCGGAATTCCGAGTTCCGAATTCCGAATTCCGAGTTCAGAATTCCAAATTCCGAGTTCTGTGTTCCGAGTTCAGAATTCCGAGTTCCAAATTCCGAGTTCCGAAATTCCAAATTCCGAGTTTGGAATTCCGAGTTTGTAATTCCAAGTTCAAAATTCTGAATTCCAAATTCTGAGTTCGGAATTCCGATTTCGGAATTCCGAGTTCCAAGTTCCGAATTCCAAGTTCCGAATTCCGAGTTCAGAATTCCGAGTTCCGAGTTCCGAGTTCCGAGTTCCGTGTTCCGAGTTCAGAATTCCGAGTTCCAAATTCCGAGTTCCGAAATTCCAAATTCCGAGTTCGGAATTCCGAGTTTGGAATTCCAAGTTCAAAAGTCTGAATTCCAAGTTCTGAGTTTGGAATTCCGAGTTCCGAATTCCAAGTTCTGAATTCCGAGTTCAGAATTCCAAGTTCAAAAGTCTGAATTCCAAATTCTGAGTTTGGAATTCCGAGTTCCGAATTCTGAGTTTGGAATTCCGAGTTCCGAATTCCAAGTTCTGAATTCCGAGTTCAGAATTCCAAATTCCGAGTTCCGAGTTCCATGTTCCGAGTTCAGAATTCCGAGTTCCAAATTCCGAGTTCCGAAATTCCAAATTCCGATTTCGGAATTCCGAGTTTGGAATTCCAAGTTCAAAATTCTAAATTCCAAATTCTGAGTTTGGAATTCCGAGTTCAGAATTCCGAGTTCCGAGTTCGGAATTCCAAGTTTGGAATTCCAAATTCCAAATTCCGAGTTCAGAATTCCAAATTCCGAGTTCGGAATTCCGAGTTCCGAAATTCCAAATTCCGAGTTCGGAATTCCGAGTTCAGAGTTCAGAATTCCGAATTCCAAGTTCCGAATTCCGAGTTCCGAATTCCAAATTCCGAGTTCCAAATTCCGAGTTCCAAATTCCGAGTTCGGAATTCTGAGTTCAGAATTCTGAGTTCCAAATTCTGAGTTTGGAATTCCGAGTTTGGAATTCCAAGTTCCAAATTCCAAATTCTGAGTTCGGAATTCCGATTTCGGAATTCCGATTTCCAAGTTCCGAAATCCGAGTTCCGAATTCTGAGTTCCAAATTCTGAGTTTGGAATTCCGAGTTTGGAATTCCGAGTTTGGAATTCCAAGTTCCAAATTCCAAATTCTGAGTTCGGAATTCCGATTTCGGAATTCCGAGTTCCAAGTTCCGAATTCCAAGTTCCGAATTCCGAGTTCAGAATTCCAAATTCCGAGTTCCGAGTTCCGAATTCCGAGTTCCGTGTTCCGAGTTCAGAATTCCGAGTTCCAAATTCCGAGTTCCGAAATTCCAAATTCCGAGTTCCGAATTCCGAGTTTGGAATTCCAAGTTCAAAAGTCTGAATTCCAAGTTCTGAGTTTGGAATTCCGAGTTCCGAATTCCAAGTTCTGAATTCCGAGTTCAGAATTCCAAGTTCAAAAGTCTGAATTCCAAATTCTGAGTTTGGAATTCCGAGTTCCGAATTCTGAGTTTGGAATTCCGAGTTCCGAATTCCAAGTTCTGAATTCCGAGTTCAGAATTCCAAATTCCGAGTTCCGAGTTCCATGTTCCGAGTTCAGAATTCCGAGTTCCAAATTCCGAGTTCCGAAATTCCAAATTCCGATTTCGGAATTCCGAGTTTGGAATTCCAAGTTCAAAATTCTGAATTCCAAATTCTGAGTTTGGAATTCCGAGTTCGGAATTCCGAATTCCAAGTTCCGAATTCCGAGTTCCAAATTCTGAGTTTGGAATTCCGAGTTTGGAATTCCGAGTTTGGAATTCCAAGTTCCAAATTCCAAGTTCCAAATTCCAAATTCTGAGTTCGGAATTCCGATTTCGGAATTCCGAGTTCCAAGTTCCGAATTCCAAGTTCCGAATTCCGAGTTCCGAATTCCGAGTTCCGAATTCCGAGTTCCGTGTTCCGAGTTCAGAATTCCGAGTTCCAAATTACGAGTTCCGAAATTCCAAATTCCGAGTTCGGAATTCCGAGTTTGGAATTCCAAGTTCAAAAGTCTGAATTCCAAGTTCTGAGTTTGGAATTCCGAGTTCCGAATTCCAAGTTCTGAATTCCGAGTTCAGAATTCCAAGTTCAAAAGTCTGAATTCCAAATTCTGAGTTTGGAATTCCGAGTTCCGAATTCCGAGTTCGGAATTCCGAGTTCCGAATTCCAAGTTCTGAATTCCGAGTTCAGAATTCCAAATTCCGAGTTCCGAGTTCCATGTTCCGAGTTCAGAATTCCGAGTTCCAAATTCCGAGTTCCGAAATTCCAAATTCCGATTTCGGAATTCCGAGTTTGGAATTCCAAGTTCAAAATTCTGAATTCCAAATTCTGAGTTTGGAATTCCGAGTTCAGAATTCCGAGTTCCGAGTTCGGAATTCCAAGTTTGGAATTCCAAATTCCAAATTCCGAGTTCAGAATTCCAAATTCCGAGTTCGGAATTCCGAGTTCCGAAATTCCAAATTCCGAGTTCGGAATTCCGAGTTCAGAGTTCAGAATTCCGAATTCCAAGTTCCGAATTCCGAGTTCCGAATTCCGAATTCCAAATTCCGAGTTCCAAATTCCGAGTTCCAAATTCCGAGTTCCAAATTCTGAGTTCAGAATTCTGAGTTCCAAATTCTGAGTTTGGAATTCCGAGTTTGGAATTCCGAGTTTGGAATTCCAAGTTCAAAATTCCAAATTCCAAATTCTGAGTTCGGAATTCCGATTTCGGAATTCTGAGTTCGGAATTCCGATTTCGGAATTCCGAGTTCCGAATTCCGAATTCCGAGTTCAGAATTCCAAATTCCGAGTTCTGTGTTCCGAGTTCAGAATTCCGAGTTCCAAATTCCGAGTTCCGAAATTCCAAATTCCGAGTTTGGAATTCCGAGTTTGTAATTCCAAGTTCAAAATTCTGAATTCCAAATTCTGAGTTCGGAATTCCGATTTCGGAATTCCGAGTTCCAAGTTCCGAATTCCAAGTTCCGAATTCCGAGTTCAGAATTCCGAGTTCCGAGTTCCGAGTTCCGAGTTCCGTGTTCCGAGTTCAGAATTCCGAGTTCCAAATTCCGAGTTCCGAAATTCCAAATTCCGAGTTCGGAATTCCGAGTTTGGAATTCCAAGTTCAAAAGTCTGAATTCCAAGTTCTGAGTTTGGAATTCCGAGTTCCGAATTCCAAGTTCTGAATTCCGAGTTCAGAATTCCAAGTTCAAAAGTCTGAATTCCAAATTCTGAGTTTGGAATTCCGAGTTCCGAATTCTGAGTTTGGAATTCCGAGTTCCGAATTCCAAGTTCTGAATTCCGAGTTCAGAATTCCAAATTCCGAGTTCCGAGTTCCATGTTCCGAGTTCAGAATTCCGAGTTCCAAATTCCGAGTTCCGAAATTCCAAATTCCGATTTCGGAATTCCGAGTTTGGAATTCCAAGTTCAAAATTCTGAATTCCAAATTCTGAGTTTGGAATTCCGAGTTCAGAATTCCGAGTTCCGAGTTCGGAATTCCAAGTTTGGAATTCCAAATTCCAAATTCCGAGTTCAGAATTCCAAATTCCGAGTTCGGAATTCCGAGTTCAGAGTTCAGAATTCCGAATTCCAAGTTCCGAATTCCGAGTTCCGAATTCCGAATTCCAAATTCCGAGTTCCAAATTCCGAGTTCCAAATTCCGAGTTCGGAATTCTGAGTTCAGAATTCTGAGTTCCAAATTCTGAGTTTGGAATTCCGAGTTTGGAATTCCGAGTTTGGAATTCCGAGTTTGGAATTCCAAGTTCCAAATTCCAAATTCTGAGTTCGGAATTCCGATTTCGGAATTCCGATTTCCAAGTTCCGAAATCCGAGTTCCGAATTCTGAGTTCCAAATTCTGAGTTTGGAATTCCGAGTTTGGAATTCCGAGTTTGGAATTCCAAGTTCCAAATTCCAAATTCTGAGTTCGGAATTCCGATTTCGGAATTCCGAGTTCCAAGTTCCGAATTCCAAGTTCCGAATTCCGAGTTCAGAATTCCAAATTCCGAGTTCCGAGTTCCGAATTCCGAGTTCCGTGTTCCGAGTTCCAAATTCCGAGTTCCGAAATTCCAAATTCCGAGTTCCGAATTCCGAGTTTGGAATTCCAAGTTCAAAAGTCTGAATTCCAAGTTCTGAGTTTGGAATTCCGAGTTCCGAATTCCAAGTTCTGAATTCCGAGTTCAGAATTCCAAGTTCAAAAGTCTGAATTCCAAATTCTGAGTTTGGAATTCCGAGTTCCGAATTCTGAGTTTGGAATTCCGAGTTCCGAATTCCAAGTTCTGAATTCCGAGTTCAGAATTCCAAATTCCGAGTTCCGAGTTCCATGTTCCGAGTTCAGAATTCCGAGTTCCAAATTCCGAGTTCCGAAATTCCAAATTCCGATTTCGGAATTCCGAGTTTGGAATTCCAAGTTCAAAATTCTGAATTCCAAATTCTGAGTTTGGAATTCCGAGTTCAGAATTCCGAGTTCCGAGTTCGGAATTCCAAGTTTGGAATTCCAAATTCCAAATTCCGAGTTCAGAATTCCAAATTCCGAGTTCGGAATTCCGAGTTCAGAGTTCAGAATTCCGAATTCCAAGTTCCGAATTCCGAGTTCCGAATTCCGAATTCCAAATTCCGAGTTCCAAATTCCGAGTTCCAAATTCCGAGTTCGGAATTCTGAGTTCAGAATTCTGAGTTCCAAATTCTGAGTTTGGAATTCCGAGTTTGGAATTCCGAGTTTGGAATTCCGAGTTTGGAATTCCAAGTTCCAAATTCCAAATTCTGAGTTCGGAATTCCGATTTCGGAATTCCGATTTCCAAGTTCCGAAATCCGAGTTCCGAATTCTGAGTTCCAAATTCTGAGTTTGGAATTCCGAGTTTGGAATTCCGAGTTTGGAATTCCAAGTTCCAAATTCCAAATTCTGAGTTCGGAATTCCGATTTCGGAATTCCGAGTTCCAAGTTCCGAATTCCAAGTTCCGAATTCCGAGTTCAGAATTCCAAATTCCGAGTTCCGAGTTCCGAATTCCGAGTTCCGTGTTCCGAGTTCCAAATTCCGAGTTCCGAAATTCCAAATTCCGAGTTCCGAATTCCGAGTTTGGAATTCCAAGTTCAAAAGTCTGAATTCCAAGTTCTGAGTTTGGAATTCCGAGTTCCGAATTCCAAGTTCTGAATTCCGAGTTCAGAATTCCAAGTTCAAAAGTCTGAATTCCAAATTCTGAGTTTGGAATTCCGAGTTCCGAATTCTGAGTTTGGAATTCCGAGTTCCGAATTCCAAGTTCTGAATTCCGAGTTCAGAATTCCAAATTCCGAGTTCCGAGTTCCATGTTCCGAGTTCAGAATTCCGAGTTCCAAATTCCGAGTTCCGAAATTCCAAATTCCGATTTCGGAATTCCGAGTTTGGAATTCCAAGTTCAAAATTCTGAATTCCAAATTCTGAGTTTGGAATTCCGAGTTCGGAATTCCGAATTCCAAGTTCCGAATTCCGAGTTCCAAATTCTGAGTTTGGAATTCCGAGTTTGGAATTCCGAGTTTGGAATTCCAAGTTCCAAATTCCAAGTTCCAAATTCCAAATTCTGAGTTCGGAATTCCGATTTCGGAATTCCGAGTTCCAAGTTCCGAATTCCAAGTTCCGAATTCCGAGTTCAGAATTCCGAGTTCCGAGTTCCGAGTTCCGTGTTCCGAGTTCAGAATTCCGAGTTCCAAATTCCGAGTTCCGAAATTCCAAATTCCGAGTTCGGAATTCCGAGTTTGGAATTCCAAGTTCAAAAGTCTGAATTCCAAGTTCTGAGTTTGGAATTCCGAGTTCCGAATTCCAAGTTCTGAATTCCGAGTTCAGAATTCCAAGTTCAAAAGTCTGAATTCCAAATTCTGAGTTTGGAATTCCGAGTTCCGAATTCCGAGTTCGGAATTCCGAGTTCCGAATTCCAAGTTCTGAATTCCGAGTTCAGAATTCCAAATTCCGAGTTCCGAGTTCCATGTTCCGAGTTCAGAATTCCGAGTTCCAAATTCCGAGTTCCGAAATTCCAAATTCCGATTTCGGAATTCCGAGTTTGGAATTCCAAGTTCAAAATTCTGAATTCCAAATTCTGAGTTTGGAATTCCGAGTTCAGAATTCCGAGTTCCGAGTTCGGAATTCCAAGTTTGGAATTCCAAATTCCAAATTCCGAGTTCAGAATTCCAAATTCCGAGTTCGGAATTCCGAGTTCCGAAATTCCAAATTCCGAGTTCGGAATTCCGAGTTCAGAGTTCAGAATTCCGAATTCCAAGTTCCGAATTCCGAGTTCCGAATTCCGAATTCCAAATTCCGAGTTCCAAATTCCGAGTTCCAAATTCCGAGTTCCAAATTCTGAGTTCAGAATTCTGAGTTCCAAATTCTGAGTTTGGAATTCCGAGTTTGGAATTCCGAGTTTGGAATTCCAAGTTCAAAATTCCAAATTCCAAATTCTGAGTTCGGAATTCCGATTTCGGAATTCCGAGTTCCGAATTCCGAATTCCGAGTTCAGAATTCCAAATTCCGAGTTCTGTGTTCCGAGTTCAGAATTCCGAGTTCCAAATTCCGAGTTCCGAAATTCCAAATTCCGAGTTTGGAATTCCGAGTTTGTAATTCCAAGTTCAAAATTCTGAATTCCAAATTCTGAGTTCGGAATTCCGAGTTCAGAATTCCGAGTTCAGAATTCCGAGTTCCGAGTTCTGAATTCCGAGTTCCGAATTCCGAATTCCAAGTTCCGAATTCCGAGTTCAGAATTCCAAGTTCGGAATTCCCAGTTCAAAATTCCGAATTGCAAATTCTGAGTTCAGAATTCCAAGTTCCGAATTCCGAGTTCTGAGTTCAGAATTCCAAGTTCCGAATTCCAAGTTCTGAATTCCGAGTTCCGAATTCCAAATTCCGAGTTCCAAATTCCGAGTTCCAAATTCCGAGTTCAGAATTCTGAGTTCCAAATTCTGAGTTTGGAATTCCGAGTTTGGAATTCCAAGTTCCAAATTCCGAGTTCCAAATTCCGAATTCCAAATTCCGAGTTCAGAATTCCGAGTTCCAAATTCTGAGTTTGGAATTCCCAGTTTGCAATTCCCAGTTTTTAATTCCAAGTTCCAAATTCGAAATTCCAAATTCTGAGTTCGGAATTCCGATTTCGGAATTCCGAGTTCCGAGTTCCGAATTCCAAGTTCCGAATTCCGAGTCCAGAATTCCAAATTCCGAGTTCCGAGTTCCGAGTTCCGTGTTCCGAGTTCAGAATTCCGAGTTGCGAAATTCCAAATTCCGAGTTCGGAATTCCGAGTTTGGAATTCCAAGTTCAAAATTCTGAATTCCAAATTCTGAGTTTGGAATTCCGAGTTCCGAATTCCAAGTTCAGAATTCCAAGTTCAGAATTCCGAGTTCAAAATTCCAAATTCCGAGTTCCGAGTTCCGTGTTCCGAGTTCAGAATTCCGAGTTCCAAATTTCGAGTTCCGAATTCCGAATTCCGAGTTCAGAATTCCAAATTCCGAGTTCTGTGTTCCGAGTTCAGAATTCCGAGTTCCAAATTCCGAGTTCCGAAATTCCAAATTCCGAGTTTGGAATTCCGAGTTTGTAATTCCAAGTTCAAAATTCTGAATTCCAAATTCTGAGTTCGGAATTCCGAGTTCAGAATTCCGAGTTCAGAATTCCGAGTTCCGAGTTCTGAATTCCGAGTTCCGAATTCCGAATTCCAAGTTCCGAATTCCGAGTTCAGAATTCCAAGTTCGGAATTCCCAGTTCAAAATTCCGAATTGCAAATTCTGAGTTCAGAATTCCAAGTTCCGAATTCCGAGTTCCGAGTTCAGAATTCCAAGTTCCGAATTCCAAGTTCTGAATTCCGAGTTCCGAATTCCAAATTCCGAGTTCCAAATTCCGAGTTCCAAATTCCGAGTTCAGAATTCTGAGTTCCAAATTCTGAGTTTGGAATTCCGAGTTTGGAATTCCAAGTTCCAAATTCCGAGTTCCAAATTCCGAATTCCAAATTCCGAGTTCAGAATTCCGAGTTCCAAATTCTGAGTTTGGAATTCCCAGTTTGCAATTCCCAGTTTTTAATTCCAAGTTCCAAATTCGAAATTCCAAATTCTGAGTTCGGAATTCCGATTTCGGAATTCCGAGTTCCGAGTTCCGAATTCCAAGTTCCGAATTCCGAGTCCAGAATTCCAAATTCCGAGTTCCGAGTTCCGTGTTCCGAGTTCAGAATTCCGAGTTCAAAATTCTGAATTCCAAATTCTGAGTTTGGAATTCCGAGTTCCGAATTCCAAGTTCAGAATTCCAAGTTCAGAATTCCGAGTTCAAAATTCCAAATTCCGAGTTCCGAGTTCCGTGTTCCGAGTTCAGAATTCCGAGTTCCAAATTCCGAGTTCCGAAATTCTGAGTTCCGAAATTCCAAATTCCGAGTTCGGAATTCCGAGTTTGGAATTCCAAGTTGAAAATTCCGAATTCTAAATTATGAGTTCGGAATTCCGAGTTCAGAATTCCGAGTTCCGAGTTCGGAATTCCAAGTTTGGAATTCCAAATTCCAAATTCCGAGTTCAGAATTCCAAATTCCGAGTTCGGAATTCCGAGTTCCGAAATTCCAAATTCCGAGTTCGGAATTCCGAGTTCAGAGTTCAGAATTCCGAATTCCAAGTTCCGAATTCCGAGTTCCGAATTCCGAATTCCGAATTCCAAATTCCGAGTTCCAAATTCCGAGTTCCAAATTCCGAGTTCCAAATTCTGAGTTCAGAATTCTGAGTTCCAAATTCTGAGTTTGGAATTCCGAGTTTGGAATTCCGAGTTTGGAATTCCGAGTTTGGAATTCCAAGTTCCAAATTCCAAATTCTGAGTTCGGAATTCCGATTTCGGAATTCCGATTTCCAAGTTTCGAAATCCGAGTTCCGAATTCTGAGTTCCAAATTCTGAGTTTGGAATTCCGAGTTTGGAATTCCGAGTTTGGAATTCCAAGTTCCAAATTCCAAATTCTGAGTTTGGAATTCCGATTTCGGAATTCCGAGTTCCAAGTTCCGAATTCCAAGTTCCGAATTCCGAGTTCAGAATTCCAAATTCCGAGTTCCGAGTTCCGAATTCCGAGTTCCGTGTTCCGAGTTCAGAATTCCGAGTTCCAAATTCCGAGTTCCGAAATTCCAAATTCCGAGTTCCGAATTCCGAGTTTGGAATTCCAAGTTCAAAAGTCTGAATTCCAAGTTCTGAGTTTGGAATTCCGAGTTCCGAATTCCAAGTTCCGAATTCCGAGTTCAGAATTCCAAATTCCGAGTTCCGAGTTCCGAATTCCGAGTTCCGTGTTCCGAGTTCAGAATTCCGAGTTCCAAATTCCGAGTTCCGAAATTCCAAATTCCGAGTTCCGAATTCCGAGTTTGGAATTCCAAGTTCAAAAGTCTGAGTTCCGAATTCTGAGTTTGGAATTCCGAGTTCCGAATTCCAAGTTCTGAATTCCGAGTTCAGAATTCCAAATTCCGAGTTCCGAGTTCCATGTTCCGAGTTCAGAATTCCGAGTTCCAAATTCCGAGTTCTGAAATTCCAAATTCCGATTTCGGAATTCCGAGTTTGGAATTCCAAGTTCAAAATTCTGAATTCCAAATTCTGAGTTTGGAATTCCGAGTTCGGAATTCCGAATTCCAAGTTCCGAATTCCGAGTTCCAAATTCTGAGTTTGGAATTCCGAGTTTGGAATTCCGAGTTTGGAATTCCGAGTTCCAAATTCCAAGTTCCAAATTCCAAATTCTGAGTTCGGAATTCCGATTTCGGAATTCCGAGTTCCAAGTTCCGAATTCCAAGTTCCGAATTCCGAGTTCAGAATTCCGAGTTCCGAGTTCCGAGTTCCGTGTTCCGAGTTCAGAATTCCGAGTTCCAAATTCCGAGTTCCGAAATTCCAAATTCCGAGTTCGGAATTCCGAGTTTGGAATTCCAAGTTCAAAAGTCTGAATTCCAAGTTCTGAGTTTGGAATTCCGAGTTCCGAATTCCAAGTTCTGAATTCCGAGTTCAGAATTCCAAGTTCAAAAGTCTGAATTCCAAATTCTGAGTTTGGAATTCCGAGTTCCGAATTCCGAGTTCGGAATTCCGAGTTCCGAATTCCAAGTTCTGAATTCCGAGTTCAGAATTCCAAATTCCGAGTTCCGAGTTCCATGTTCCGAGTTCAGAATTCCGAGTTCCAAATTCCGAGTTCCGAAATTCCAAATTCCGATTTCGGAATTCCGAGTTTGGAATTCCAAGTTCAAAATTCTGAATTCCAAATTCTGAGTTTGGAATTCCGAGTTCAGAATTCCGAGTTCCGAGTTCGGAATTCCAAGTTTGGAATTCCGAATTCCGAATTCCGAGTTCAGAATTCCAAATTCCGAGTTCTGTGTTCCGAGTTCAGAATTCCGAGTTCCAAATTCCGAGTTCCGAAATTCCAAATTCCGAGTTTGGAATTCCGAGTTTGTAATTCCAAGTTCAAAATTCTGAATTCCAAATTCCGATTTCGGAATTCCGATTTCCAAGTTCCGAAATCCGAGTTCCGAATTCTGAGTTCCAAATTCTGAGTTTGGAATTCCGAGTTTGGAATTCCGAGTTTGGAATTCCAAGTTCCAAATTCCAAATTCTGAGTTCGGAATTCCGATTTCGGAATTCCGAGTTCCAAGTTCCGAATTCCAAGTTCCGAATTCCGAGTTCAGAATTCCAAATTCCGAGTTCCGAGTTCCGAATTCCGAGTTCCGTGTTCCGAGTTCAGAATTCCGAGTTCCAAATTCCGAGTTCCGAAATTCCAAATTCCGAGTTCCGAATTCCGAGTTTGGAATTCCAAGTTCAAAAGTCTGAATTCCAAGTTCTGAGTTTGGAATTCCGAGTTCCGAATTCCAAGTTCTGAATTCCGAGTTCAGAATTCCAAGTTCAAAAGTCTGAATTCCAAATTCTGAGTTTGGAATTCCGAGTTCCGAATTCTGAGTTTGGAATTCCGAGTTCCGAATTCCAAGTTCTGAATTCCGAGTTCAGAATTCCAAATTCCAAGTTCCGAGTTCCATGTTCCGAGTTCAGAATTCCGAGTTCCAAATTCCGAGTTCCGAAATTCCAAATTCCGATTTCGGAATTCCGAGTTTGGAATTCCAAGTTCAAAATTCTGAATTCCAAATTCTGAGTTTGGAATTCCGAGTTCGAAATTCCGAATTCCAAGTTCCGAATTCCGAGTTCCAAATTCTGAGTTTGGAATTCCGAGTTTGGAATTCCGAGTTTGGAATTCCAAGTTCCAAATTCCAAGTTCCAAATTCCAAATTCTGAGTTCGGAATTCCGATTTCGGAATTCCGAGTTCCAAGTTCCGAATTCCAAGTTCCGAATTCCGAGTTCCGAATTCCGAGTTCCGAGTTCCGAGTTCCGTGTTCCGTGTTCCGAGTTCAGAATTCCGAGTTCCAAATTCCGAGTTCCGAAATTCCAAATTCCGAGTTCGGAATTCCGAGTTTGGAATTCCGAGTTCAAAAGTCTGAATTCCAAGTTCTGAGTTTGGAATTCCGAGTTCCGAATTCCAAGTTCTGAATTCCGAGTTCAGAATTCCAAGTTCAAAAGTCTGAATTCCAAATTCTGAGTTTGGAATTCCGAGTTCCGAATTCTGAGTTTGGAATTCCGAGTTCCGAATTCCAAGTTCTGAATTCCGAGTTCAGAATTCCAAATTCCGAGTTCCGAGTTCCATGTTCCGAGTTCAGAATTCCGAGTTCCAAATTCCGAGTTCCGAAATTCCAAATTCCGATTTCGGAATTCCGAGTTTGGAATTCCAAGTTCAAAATTCTGAATTCCAAATTCTGAGTTTGGAATTCCGAGTTCAGAATTCCGAGTTCCGAGTTCGGAATTCCAAGTTTGGAATTCCAAATTCCAAATTCCGAGTTCAGAATTCCAAATTCCGAGTTCGGAATTCCGAGTTCCGAAATTCCAAATTCCGAGTTCGGAATTCCGAGTTCAGAGTTCAGAATTCCGAATTCCAAGTTCCGAATTCCGAGTTCCGAATTCCGAATTCCAAATTCCGAGTTCCAAATTCCGAGTTCCAAATTCCGAGTTCCAAATTCTGAGTTCAGAATTCTGAGTTCCAAATTCTGAGTTTGGAATTCCGAGTTCGGAATTCCCAGTTCAAAATTCCGAATTGCAAATTCTGAGTTCAGAATTCCAAGTTCCGAATTCCGAGTTCCGAGTTCAGAATTCCAAGTTCCGAATTCCAAGTTCTGAATTCCGAGTTCCGAATTCCAAATTCCGAGTTCCAAATTCCGAGTTCCAAATTCCGAGTTCAGAATTCTGAGTTCCAAATTCTGAGTTTGGAATTCCGAGTTTGGAATTCCAAGTTCCAAATTCCGAGTTCCAAATTCCGAATTCCAAATTTCGAGTTCAGAATTCCGAGTTCCAAATTCTGAGTTTGGAATTCCCAGTTTGCAATTCCCAGTTTTTAATTCCAAGTTCCAAATTCGAAATTCCAAATTCTGAGTTCGGAATTCCGATTTCGGAATTCCGAGTTCCGAGTTCCGAATTCCAAGTTCCGAATTCCGAGTCCAGAATTCCAAATTCCGAGTTCCGAGTTCCGTGTTCCGAGTTCAGAATTCCGAGTTGCGAAATTCCAAATTCCGAGTTCGGAATTCCGAGTTTGGAATTCCAAGTTCAAAATTCTGAATTCCAAATTCTGAGTTTGGAATTCCGAGTTCCGAAATCCAAGTTCAGAATTCCAAGTTCAGAATTCCGAGTTCAAAATTCCAAATTCCGAGTTCCGAGTTCCGTGTTCCGAGTTCAGAATTCCGAGTTCCAAATTCCGAGTTCCGAAATTCTGAGTTCCGAAATTCCAAATTCCGAGTTCGGAATTCCGAGTTTGGAATTCCGAATTCCGAGTTCCGAATTCCAAGTTCCGAATTCCGAGTTCCGAATTCCAAATTCCAAATTCCGAGTTCCGAGTTCCGAGTTCGGAATTCCGAGTTCGGAATTCCGAGTACCGAAATTCCAAATTCCGAGTTCAGAATTCCGAGTTCAGAATTCCGAGTTCCGAATTCCGAGTTCAGAATTCCAAGTTCGGAATTCCCAGTTCAAAATTCCGAATTGCAAATTCTGAGTTCAGAATTCCAAGTTCCAAATTCCGAGTTCCGAGTTCAGAATTCCAAGTTCCGAATTCCAAGTTCTGAATTCCGAGTTCCGAATTCCAAATTCCGAGTTCCAAATTCCGAGTTCCAAATTCCGAGTTCAGAATTCCATGTTCCAAATTCTGAGTTTGGAATTCCGAGTTTGGAATTCCGAGTTTGGAATTCCGAGTTTGGAATTCCAAGTTCCAAATTCCAAATTCTGAGTTCGGAATTCCGATTTCGGAATTCCGATTTCCAAGTTCCGAAATCCGAGTTCCGAATTCTGAGTTCCAAATTCTGAGTTTGGAATTCCGAGTTTGGAATTCCGAGTTTGGAATTCCAAGTTCCAAATTCCAAATTCTGAGTTCGGAATTCCGATTTCGGAATTCCGAGTTCCAAGTTCCGAATTCCAAGTTCCGAATTCCGAGTTCAGAATTCCAAATTCCGAGTTCCGAGTTCCGAGTTCCGAGTTCCGAGTTCCGTGTTCCGAGTTCAGAATTCCGAGTTCCAAATTCCGAGTTCCGAAATTCCAAATTCCGAGTTCGGAATTCCGAGTTTGGAATTCCAAGTTCAAAAGTCTGAATTCCAAGTTCTGAGTTTGGAATTCCGAGTTCCGAATTCCAAGTTCTGAATTCCGAGTTCAGAATTCCAAGTTCAAAAGTCTGAATTCCAAATTCTGAGTTTGGAATTCCGAGTTCCGAATTCTGAGTTTGGAATTCCGAGTTCCGAATTCCAAGTTCTGAATTCCAAGTTCAGAATTCCAAATTCCGAGTTCCGAGTTCCATGTTCCGAGTTCAGAATTCCGAGTTCCAAATTCCGAGTTCCGAAATTCCAAATTCCGATTTCGGAATTCCGAGTTTGGAATTCCAAGTTCAAAATTCTGAATTCCAAATTCTGAGTTTGGAATTCCGAGTTCGGAATTCCGAATTCCAAGTTCCGAATTCCGAGTTCCAAATTCTGAGTTTGGAATTCCGAGTTCCAAATTCTGAGTTTGGAATTCCGAGTTTGGAATTCCGAGTTTGGAATTCCAAGTTCCAAATTCCAAATTCTGAGTTCGGAATTCCGATTTCGGAATTCCGAGTTCCAAGTTCCGAATTCCAAGTTCCGAATTCCGAGTTCAGAATTCCGAGTTCCGAGTTCCGAGTTCCGTGTTCCGTGTTCCGAGTTCAGAATTCCGAGTTCCAAATTCCGAGTTCCGAAATTCCAAATTCCGAGTTCGGAATTCCGAGTTTGGAATTCCAAGTTCAAAAGTCTGAATTCCAAGTTCTGAGTTTGGAATTCCGAGTTCCGAATTCCAAGTTCTGAATTCCGAGTTCAGAATTCCAAGTTCAAAAGTCTGAATTCCAAATTCTGAGTTTGGAATTCCGAGTTCCGAATTCTGAGTTTGGAATTCCGAGTTCCGAATTCCAAGTTCTGAATTCCGAGTTCAGAATTCCAAATTCCGAGTTCCGAGTTCCATGTTCCGAGTTCAGAATTCCGAGTTCCAAATTCCGAGTTCCGAAATTCCAAATTCCGATTTCGGAATTCCGAGTTTGGAATTCCAAGTTCAAAATTCTGAATTCCAAATTCTGAGTTTGGAATTCCGAGTTCAG